>NW_026916929.1:0-53973 GCF_035046485.1 Aedes albopictus
GACTAAAATGCATACATGAATTGCTTGCCGAGAATGGTCCGTACCTAAACAAGCTTAACACAGTCATGAATAAGTTCAAAAAGTCTTTGCTGAACATTGAAATCAAACAGACGTACCACAATATCAAAACCCAACAAAAAGCTCGCGACCAGTTACAATCATTGATCACCAGCACAATGGAAAAGCGAAGCGCTGAGAAGTTCTTTTCTACCCAAGCTATGGCCTTCCGTACGACTACCGACAAGCGAAACAAGATCACCAGCAAAAAGCTCAAAATGCTAATAACAAGAGCTAACAACGACATCCAACAACCCACCGTGAATGAAAAGGCCATCCTCAATGTGACTAATCTAACAGTTCCGGCTCAAGCACTCACGCTTTTGAGTCTAGGTCCGAAGTTTTCCCTACCTACGACAGACATCAACAACATTCCATTCTATCATATCATGGCAGATCTTGAGGGAGTAATTCAGACAGCAACCGACAAGCAGATACAGGACACGAACCGCTGTAACGCAACAAACGTCATACTCAACTACATCCACAGCTTCAAATACAACTCCAAGGATCCCGTAACGACATTCTGTAAAACAGCGGAAACCGAAACAAGAAAATTCCTGAAATCTCATCCGGAAATATGCGTGCTTTCGGCTGACAAGGGCAACCGAACGGTCATAATGTACCGAGAAGAGTATGACCAAAAAATGACCACGTTAGTGAGCGACGAATCAACCTACAAAAAGCTGCCAAGAGATCCAACGTCCAGCTTCCAGGCCAAAAACAACAACTTCGGAAAACGGCTAGAAGATCTGCGACTCATCGACTACAAAACACGTAGGAGGTTGACCACTTACAGTTCCACATGCCCTAGAATCTATGGACAGCCTAAGGCTCATAAGCAGAGTCTACCACTCAGGCCAGTAGTACCCAACCAAACATCACCCACGTATCACCTGTGCAAATACGTAGCAGGTATACTCAGCAGATCGTTCAAGAGTAACTACAACGTTTCTAATTCGTTCAAGTTCTGCGAAGAAATTAGCACGTTGAAAATCCCAGAAGACCACATTATAATTTCATTAGATGTAGTCTCTCTGTTTACCAATGTCCCAAGACATCTGGTTATCAAAAATATAATAGAACGATGGAAGGAAATAGATACCGATATAAATCTTGATCTATTTCTGGAAATGGTTGAATTCTGCATGGAAGCAAGTTATTTCCAATACAATAACCAATACTTCCTGCAGATATATGGTACTGCAATGGGCAGCCCACTGTCGCCTATACTGGCAGACATGGTTCTGGAAACTATAATCGATAGTGCGATAACGGAACTACCCTTTCCGATAACTTTCCTTCGGAAATACGTGGATGATCTTTTCCTTGTCATCCCAAAAGGATCAGAAGAAACAGTTCTACAGGCGTTCAACAAGCAAGAAGAAAGGATTCAGTTCACCATCGAAGTGGAGAAGGACAACCAACTTGCATTCCTGGATACGTTAGTCACGAGAGTTCAAAATCAGCTGAGAACTTCATGGTACAGCAAGCCAATAGCGTCAGGCCGAATGATGAATTTCCGATCTTGCCATCCCTATAAGCAAAAGATAAACGTTGCCAACAATTTGATCCACCGAATCAAAGGTCTTACATCACCACCGCAAAATCAACAACAAATTGAAGACATAATTCACCAACAGCTGGCCAAAAATGGATTTCCACACACCCTGATAAACAGACTAATAACCATGTACAACAATAGACCAAACAACAACACAATCCTGCAAAACCAACCATCGGGTACTGTCCACATCCAATGTCTAGAATCTACAGTCGCAACGTCATCATCCGGCCAAGCATCATTCCAACATAACATTCAGCATCCCACCAGCCATCTACTTGCCAGTTTCCCATCCTCCAGCCAGCCATCTGCCAGCACCAGCACCCCACCCCCAAACACCACACCACACTACAGTCAGCCAAATCCTTCACCTAAAAACGCCATCAATGAAGCAGCTCCAACATCCAATCAACAATCGACGACATCGAAAAAAACCGTTCCTCCAAACAACAGTCGAACATCCAACGAAGAATCTGCAAGAAACAAGGAAACTGAATCCATCGTCTATCAGCCGAATCAACCTCTCCCTGAAACAACCAACGAAGAACAACAACAGGTAACACAACCCAAAATATACAAATCATTCCTCTACGTTCCTGGACTGACAGAACGTTTGACAAAAACTATAGCCAATGACTACCCACACATAAAGATAGCAGTAAGACAACATCACACAGTAAGAAATCTCCACACAAATGTAAAAGATGCAAAACAAACGAAGTCCGTTCAGCTGCTTGGTTTCGCCGATGATATTGATATTATTGCTCGTAAATTTGAGACGATGGCGGAAACGTACATCCGACTAAAGAGTGAAGCCAAGCGAATCGGATTAGTCATTAATGTGTCGAAGACAAAGTACATGATGGCAAAGGGCTCCAGGGAGGAATCACCGCGCCCGCCACCCCGAATTCATATCGACTGTGATGAAATCGAGGCGGTTGAAGAATTCGTGTACTTGGGCTCACTGGTGACCGACGACAACAACACCAGCAGAGAAATTCAGAGGCGCATTGTGGCAGGAAATCGTGCTTACTTTGGACTCCGCAGAACTCTACGATCGAACAAAGTTCGCCGTAACACGAAGTTAACCATCTACAAAACGCTGATTAGACCGGTCGTCCTCTATGGGCACGAAACATGGACCCTACGTGCAGAGGACCAACGCGCCCTTGGAGTTTTCGAACGGAAGGTGTTGCGTACCATCTACGGCGGAGTGCAGATGGAAGACGGGACTTGGAGAAGGCGAATGAACCACGAGCTGCATCAGCTGCTAAGAGAACCAACCATCGTCCATACCGCGAAAATCGGGAGGCTACGGTGGGCGGGTCACGTCATCAGGATGTCGGATAGCAACCCGACTAAAATGGTTCTCGAGAGTCATCCGACCGGTACAAGAAGACGTGGAGCGCAGCGAGCTAGGTGGGTCGACCAAGTGGAGGACGATCTGCGGTTCCTACGCAGAGTGCGGAACTGGAGACAAACAGCCATGGACCGAGTGGAATGGAGGCGGCTACTATGTACAGCAGAGGCCACCCCGGCCTTAGCCTGACCGGTAAGGTAAGGTAAGGTTGACGCTCATTGTAGTTTGCAGTAACGTAACACATTATCAGCAAGTCATCTAGGTTTATCTTGAGTACTTGTCTTTGTAACATTTAGTTCTTCAAAATTATCTCTGCAACTGGCAACACTACATTTGCATAATGTCGAACATCGATCAAGATGGTTTAGTGGTAAGATGTCAAATTCGAATATTCAGTTAAGATTATGTATAAGTCAAGTGGCGTCTTAGGCGTCATTTTACATACTTTTGATACTTTTGTATTAAACCAAATCATAAAAAATGATATTTCATATGAAATCAGTTGCAATTTCTTTGGAGTTATTATAGCTGTAGTGAATAAAAGAACACATAAATGAATATATGACAGTGTTGCCAGCTCATCAAATATGGGTATATCAATGTACATGCATAAAAATGAATTTCTGTCTGCCTGTCTGTATGTGTGTCTGACCCTCATAGACTCGCAAACTACTGGGCTGATGGGCGTGATACAAGGCGTGTATGCAAGGGTTCTTGGGCCTGGGAAGGTTCTTAGCAGGAATGGGAAACCCACTCATATTTGGAAGGGCCCCCATACCATAAACACAGTCCAACGTTTTCCAGGTTTCTAATTTTTTAATTTTTTTTACGTTTATTTTAACGTTTGCTAATTCTACACTTCATCAACTTCCCTCGAGGTTGGGTGGAATGAACTCACTTTTGGGTACATTCGTTTCTCCGTCCAAGTTCGAAACAATGGATAAAGCTGAGAAAACAGTTTTTAATTACAACTTACATGCTAAGGCATAACGTATCATTCAGAATGCAAAAGTATTTCTGAACTATGAATATATCTCAGTGAACTAAAAAACTAAAATAAAACTAAAATGTTTGGCAACACTTCCGTCAACATTAATGGTCCCATTAGACGTGACAAATATTTGACCAAACAATGTTGAGGTTGACCAACACAACGTGAATCATAGCAACCTTGGACGAATTTTGGATTTCAATGGCAAATATGTGTCATAATGACAAACAGCCTAATGGCACCTTAGGGTTTACGTGGGTAAAATGCTTGGTAAAATGTCAATTGGAAGAAGGATAATAATGTAAGGATAATAACATTTTAAACTTCAACAACTTATTGTTATCCATTCCAATAAATACATAATGGAAAAACTAACAACACTGCCATGATATTTTTTAGCATAGTTTTCTATTCTCCTTGGTCTAAATCAGCCCACATCACTAGGGCCAATGGAAATTCGCGATTTCGCGGAAGCCGCAAAATCCGCGAAATTGGGATACCGCCGCGAAATTTAGGAAATCACGCGATATGCCGCGAAATATTATGAAATTACGAAAATACCCCACAAAATTCCATCAATTTCAAATTTTAAAACATAAACAGTTGATAACTTTCTACAATGTAACGTTCATCATGATTCTGTATCCGCACAATAAAAGTTTACGGCATTTTCAGTATATATTTCTATCCAGAGTTTTCATCAAATTTGTTAGTTTTTCAAAGAAGTAATGATTACGCCTCACAAAATCAAATAAATTATCCATTTGTCATGAGAAATTGCAGTTTTCTTTAACAAAACGGTCAAAAATATGGGGCTGCGACATCGCCGCAAAATTCACAAAAGCGGCCCGCGAAATTTAAGAAATTTTGCCGCGAATTTCCATTGTCCCTACACATCACATTTAAACTGCATCGCATAGTGTTTTCTTAGCAGAATAAGTTGGCCCAATTTAATGTATTAAAGGAAAACGCTTTCCAAGCTTAAAAATGCTGCATCTCTGGAACGGCTCAAAAGACCTCGGGGAGTTAAGCTTTTTCGATTGAAAAATGTCTGATAAACACGATGGAATCAAAATTTTTAAAATCATATACTCATTTTACGAAAAATCGATTTTAAATTTTAAAATTGAAAAATAACATGTTTGGCAACACTGTCCCCACAAAATAATATTTTATCTGGATTCATCTGACAATTTTATTCAAAAAAGCCGAAGGCCATAAATGTGTATATGTTATAGTTTCTTAGCTATAAATTTAGAAAAGGAAAAACACGATTTTTTTGTATTGGCAAAGACGAGGGGTGCTGCCATGGCCCGAGGGGTGATCCGATTGGCAACAAAACTTGGATTTTTTCTTCCTCCATTTAAAACAAACATTCCAACAAAGTTTAATCCAAATCCGTGATGGTCGATAACACGTTTCTACTTTTTCTCAGTCATCTCATATGGTATGATCCATATGCATAAAATGGATTTACGTCACGCTTTCATGGAGAAGATAAGGGAAGCGTTCGTAGTAGTGTGACGATCTATGCGAATATTTTAAAGGTCCTAAAAAAGTGTAAAGATTTGTATATTTGCGTATTCCTGTCAGAAACGTTCCCGATTGTATCACTGTCCCTGTTCAATCACCCCGAGATTCTCATTCGGGACATTACTGTATTGTAGAAAATGTCTGGTGTTCAGAGGAAAAAAAATCTCTGATGACAATACTTTCAGTTACTTTTAGCTGACAACCTGGATATGGCGTTCGGCCAAACACGTGGACGACGACTTAAGGTGAAAACTCAGATAATACAAATATGGCTGCCACAAATGCCGACTTGTACCCCTACTCACGTTTTCAAGAGCAGTAGTCTTGAAAATTCGATAACAAATGCATCTGATTTGTTTTTCTGCCGCTATTTACATGTGAGCAAAGCATGGATAAACAAATCCAACGTGGTCCAATGCATCCTTCGTCAGATTTGTGCCTTTAAAGTTTGTATATAAAATTGAAATAAGATTTCTAGATGTTTCTCCTTAACTGATTTCGGAAAGTGTAAATTATTATAGTGTTTGGTTATCTGTAACAGTCGGGTGAATGTTACATTGGGGCTATTGACTTTCGGGCGTTTGGAATTCGGAAGAATAGTTTGCTGGAAATGTGACAAAACCAATTGATGAATCACGAGAATGATCTAGTCCTTCAGAACAACTTTGCCGAAGACGACACTTTTCTATCTGATTTCTATGTGGATCCCGAGATAGGAAAGTGTAAAAATACATGATAACTAGCGCCATCTAGTGGCAAAATCACCAACTAATTAAGATCACCAGAATCTTCTTGTCCTTCTGAACAACTTTACCGAGGGTGACACTATTATATCTGCTTTCGATCTCGAGGTAGAGAAGTCTAAAACTTTAATTGACTAGCACCATCTAGCGACAAAATCACTAACCAATTGGTGAATAACAAGAATATTTTTGTTCTTCTGAACAACTTTGCCGAAGACGACACTTTTCCATTTGCTTTCGATCCCGAGAGAGAGAAGTCTGAAACTTTACATGAAAACTAGCACCACCTAGCGGCAAAATCACCAACTAATTGGTGCATAACCAGAATATTCTTGTCCTTCTGAAAAACTTTGTCGAAGACGACACTTTCCTATCTACTCTCGATCCCGAGATAGAGAAGTGTAAAACTTTTGTTGCAAACTAGCACCACCTAGCGGCGAAATCACCAACTAATTGAAGAATCATCAGAATATTCTTGTCCTTCTGATTTTTTTTTGTCGAAGGCGACCCGGTTCTATCTGCTTTCGTTACCGAGATAGAGAAGTCTAAAACTTTAGTCCCACCTAGCGGCAAAATAATCAACTAATTGGTAAATATCCAGAATATTATTGTCCTTCCGAACAACTTTGTCGAAGACGACACTTTTCTATCTGCTTTCGATCCCAAGATAGAGAAGTGTAAAAGTTTACTTGCAAACTAGCACCACCTAGCGTTGAAATCACCACCTAATTAGTGGATCACCAGAATATTTTTATCTTTCTGAACAACTTTACCCAAGACGACTTTTTTCTATCTTTTTTCGATCTCGAGAGAGGGAAGCCTAAAACTTTACTTAACTAACTTAACTAGTGCCTCCTAGCGGCAAAATCATCAATTAATTGGTAAATAACCAGAATATTCTTATCATTCTGAACAACTTTGCCGAAGGCGACACATTTCTATCTGCTTTCGAACCCGAGATAGAGAAGCTGAAACTTTACTTGATAACTAGCATCACGGTCTTGCCATCTGAGGTCACAATTTCAAACGATGAATGACCACCCATGATAGTCCTTGGTCAGTACTCAAACTTTGCCGAACACATGGAGAAGGTAAACTAGCATCTAGTAGGTATGTGTATTTCAATGGAAATTGGTAAGGACTCTGACTTTTTACGTTCAATTTGGTTTATCAGTTCAATCGAAGTAATCATTGCACACAAACAAAATTCCAAAATGTCGGACAAAATTGAAATTTTCCAATCGGAGAACCTCAAATTATTTGTTTCAAAATTCGGATATCTCACAGACCCATGCTCGCAGGAGGACATCTACGTGCAAAAGTACACATGGGAAACATCGAATCGCCTCACGTTGGAAGTCATCACCCTGGATGCGGCCATCGTTGGACTTCAAACTCCGGACCGGGACTACATTCCGGCAGAAGTGCTTCTGGTGAGTGGCAATTTGCCCGAATATATGCACTACGACGAGCAGAATCTTACCAGTTCGGTGCAGTCGAAGGCAATGCGACGACGGGGGAAGACGACGTGGTCCGAGCGGGTTTGGTCGCCTTACATCAACGGGTCCGACTTGATTTTGACCAGGGTGCTGTTGGATGAGTGCCGCAATTTGATGATGAGAGTTCGATTCAGTGTATCGTTCAACAATGTGGTGAGGATCAGTTATCAAGTGGTGAGTGACCGAGTTCAAAGTCTTGAAACCACTCATCGGTTGGTGATGAATCTGGGAGGGCGAAACGCCGGCTATCTAAGTACTTATGACCACGTGGTTCAAGTGAACGGAGATGGATTCTACCAAGTCCGCAGGAACCGTGTCAGGGATCACATCGTGAAAGAGATGGCGGATGATCTGGTAGATTTGAGAGTCGCACAGCACGTAGGGATGGCTGTTTATAGTTCGGACAAAGCTGGGTTCAATGGAGTCTACAAGCTTTCGGAACGGAAGAGAAAAGAATTTGATGCAAGAATTATTCACGCCGGAACAGGAAGAGTCGTGGAATCATACTCTGACTTTGGATGGGTTCAATTTTCAACATTGGATGACCTTCCGGATCCAGACAAGTCCATAGCACCGTTCTATGCGAGCCTAGGAGTCAAACGTATCGATCAAATCTTCGACCTGGAGGGTTTTATCCGTTCACTGGTGCACCTAATTGAAGGTGACGATGAAGAACTATCTCGGTCAAGTCTAGTCAGTTCATTGCGCAGCTGTAGTACCATGAACGACTCAATTGCCAAAGTTCTCATCGACGATTTGCTGTTGCAAAACTTGGAAGAGAAAATTCGTGCACTGAAGCAACAAGGGATCCTTTCGATACATGAGGCAAGGGAAATAATCGAACACCTGCTACTCATGAGTTTGGATCAAGTCGACGAGTTTATTCAAAATGCAGCTAGGGAATGTGCCCAAGGTGTCCTGGAGGACCTTGTGAGTAATGTTGTTACCTCAACCAGCTCAATTTCAATAAGTAGAAACTCGGACAATTCTTCATCCACGTTGGGTCAAGAAGTACCCAGTGGATCGGACTCACAAACCCTATCAACAGAAACAACCCTTGACGAACTAGAAGAGCAAATATTTCCAGAATTTCACAAGCACGCCGGTATCGTCCTGCAACTGACTGCGTCTCCATTTGTCCGGAAGTGCAAACCCAGAGGACCATTTTCCCATCCAAACCAACCTCGCGAGCAGGGCCTTGTGTTCAACCGCAGCGTTCTTTTGAAATTCGGTATTTGTAAAGTTCCTTCCAATAGCAGCGAGTGCGTCAATAAATCAGATCCATAGAGGTTCGGAAATAAAGGGAAAATATTTGTTGACGGGACTTCAAACGAATCACATTTTCCCGAATCCCGAACGCCACCGCGCCTGCACTCCATTGTCGGTCGGCAGATCGAACCGATCCGGGGCGCGGATGCTTCTAAATCTAATTCCCATTTTAGAATTGTTGAGACTCTACCCACCAATAATAGTATGGGGATGGATGTGTGGCGATGATGACGGTGAGAAAAGGGAAAACCTTCCAATATTGAGTGCGTCCTGAGTAAATATTGAAAAGCGCATATTGAGCGGAAATGCGGAATTTTCCTTGTGTACAAAATCCCGAAATAGGGAAATTGCTGCTCGTTCGAATGTTGATGTGTGTGGCATGCAAAACCAATCACAAGAGAGTGACGTGGGTGTAGTTAGGGGTTTTGCGAAAAAGGGGTAGGTCACGGCAACTGAGCAAATATGTATGTGTTTGTGTGTGCGTATGTTACAAAAAAAAGTCACTCACGTTTCTCAGCCGTCCGTCAAGCGATTTGGGTTCTCTTAGCATAAAAGCTATAATATCCTCCACACAAACTAATTAACTGATAGAATCTAAGTATAGTATACAGGGTGCGGCAGGAAAAAATGCGAAAAGTTCAAGGCACTATTACACGCTAAATATAGGATATATATATTATAGTTCATGGAACATTGAAACATAGATTGGTTAATGGCAAATGGACGAAAATGAGGTTTGAAGTTGAAAAACACTTTCGAATTTTTTCCTGCCGCATACTGTACTAGAGTAGAACCCTATTAAATTTTAATTCAACTGGACATTTGGTTACCGAGACATCTTTCGGAGAGTTCTTGGGAGTTACAACTCAACTTTTTGAGAGATTTTTACGAACCCAACTAACAATCACTCATTTTGCAAGCACCTTTACGAAGAATTGATTCAGCATGATGTTTTTTTTTTTAAAAGACACTACACCGTCTTCAGCCAGAGGCTGCACAGACTGAACATTACCATACACGAGACAACGGACAACACATATAACACCCAGTGGCCCAATGGAGAATTTTCCGTTCGACGAAAAGTTTTCCCCGACTGGAGCGGGAATCGAACCCGCACTCCGAGGCTTACGAAACGCTTAGACGGCTGACGCCGCTAACCGCACGGCCACGAAGCCCACACATGTTGAATAACATTTGGATAATTTTCAGGCACAACCTTTGTTCGGGTTTTGTTCACACAAATGTGGAGAAACTATAAAGCATAGTGTTGTGTACCAACTGATGCGAGGCATGTACTTCAAACGAAATCGCTCAAGTAATTTTCGTTCAGTGCATTATTTTTCCGTGACCGGAATGGTCAAGAAATTTAATACAGCAAGCCCCATTTGATTTGACGTTTCGTTTCAGCTCCGTACTAGGATCCGGAATAAAGCGACGCTTTATTATTTCTTGAGCGATTCTTGAATTTTCTTGCGTTCTGCATACTACCCATGAACTGTTTGTTGTTCAACCGTCTTACAAATATATAGTAAAGCTGTTATTCAGCTTTAGCAACAATGATTAAACATAAAGAAAAGCAAAAAATTTCAATATCCACGAGAGTTTATGACTGGAACTTAATGCTGTGGACAAATATTGTGAATTAATAACTACACATAAATTTACCTAAATCCAGATTCGAACTCGAGACCCGTCGATTGCCAGCCGCATGCTTCCTATCTAGGCCATCCTAGATATGATGAATTGCAGCGCTCAAATCAAAACATAAACTTCCCGTGGTTGAATAATGATCAGACTTCGACTCCTATTCAGTAGTGGTGAATTAGCACAACATTATGGTTAACGACTGAATAACAGATTAATTCAGCTGTTGTTCAATAAAAAACCCGTGTTTTTCATCATGTACTCTGAGTCGAAGTATGATGAATCGGAAGCGCTTATTTGATTTGTGAAAAACACATTATACAGATACATGTCCTAATTTTTACATGAACTCAACAAGAAGCAGAAAAAAGTCTTGTTAAACTATGTTGTAAGGGAATTAGTGCGAGTCGAATAAAAATCTTATTAAACGCTTGAAAAATGTTTTAAATTATTATTGTTAATACCAATATGAACATTGGCTACTTTTTCAGTTGAAATAGCATTTGTACAGTAATGTGTATAGCATAAATATAGTTCAGCTATAATTACTATTATAAAGCAACAATTCAGCATGCATGCCTCTTTGCGGCTGGCGATTGTTAGTTGGGAAGTTTATCATAATATATTTCAAGCTTAACTTTACCAAACACCGTATGTAACATATGTAAACAAAAAAGAGATTTTCTCATGAGGCGCTGAATTTCACTAAGGACTACTTTTACCACTTACCTTTGGGGATGATTTCTGAAAAAATACCCGGATTTTTCACGTTTCTGAAATGCTCAATGTATGAGTTGCTATGGGAACAGCGAAGTTCCCCTTCGATTTTCTCCGTACGTAGATTTTGTTACATACGGTGTTTGGTAAAGTTAGGCTTGATTTCTTCTTCCACCAAATAAAAGCCACAAATCCTAGTAATAGAAATACACTAGAACGCCAATGGCGCTGTAATCAGTTTTCCTATTAAATTATTTTAATAACTTTAGTTGTAATAATTGATTATGTTTAAGTGCCCATCTTGTAGAGGACCTTTTGTTTTGGTAAACAAAATTTATTTGACACTTATAGTACCGCTACTGACGGTGTAAGGGCGAGGCAAACTAGATGTTAGTCACACGAACAGTCGCGACATTGGATTTCTGTGGCTGGTTTTTCTAATATCCTAGCAGAACGCTTTCGAATCTTATTTGGATTGGACATTTGAATAACTACCACTTTTCGACGCTTGTGCTGAAAAGTAGCACTTTTCGGCACTTTTGCTAACATACATTTTTGATTCATTTTCGCATGTGTAATTAATAGCAGGATGAACTGCACGTTAAATGCAGAGTTGCACTCTGTCACTGTCAATGGTAAGCAAATCGCTGATTTTGATAGGCCGACTGCGACCCAAGTCATCGTGCGCTCTATTGTGTCACCGATCCCTTTCCTGTTCCATCAGAACTGGACTGACTATAAATCAATATTTTTATATCAATGTTAGCCATCTTTAAAATTCGTTTAAAAATCGAAATATCAAGATGATCTTTTAATATGTTTTACAAAAGAACAAGTTTTGCATGTTGGTCATAAAAAAGTTCGAGTTTGGGCGAAAACCACTAAAATATCACATCAGTTGCAATGATTGTGATCTAGAGTGCGGGTCAATATCAAGTCGTTGCCTGTCATTGCCATTTTGATATTGAATAGTCTAGAGTGATAGTGACGATGGTGCAATATCAGTAGTCACCTGACAAGACTGATATTGCGCAACTCTTAAATGGGGTTGATTGACCATGATACTCAGTTGTACAACATTGTGCATACATCGTGTCCAATAAGTTCTCATACAAAATCAAATCGAATTCATTTCTCATGTGTAATTAGGGTTTTCAAATTAGATTAATTGATTGAAACACCATCTAACACTGATCAAATAAAGCATATGTTTTGGAATCAACTATCCTTTGTCCTTCTCTGCTGATCGCTTATGTGTCGTAAGTCCATTTCAGCTGGCACGCACACCATTTCATTGAAATTTCGTCTGATTTTAACGAGTAATGGTTTTAAGTTGAAACAAATTAGGTTCCTGTCCTCACTATTGCTAGTAGCAACTACGACCAAAAGAGAAAAAAATGAGATTTTGATTGACGAAGCACGGAGCCGTTTTATTTTGTACAAAATAAAACACAAATTAAACAAAAAAGGCCCTTTCTGGAGCTCGATTTGAATAGGTCGTATGTGTTTTCGTCGATATAAAGTTCGATCAGTTTATTTTAGTCATTGTAGCAATATGGCAGATATTTTGCAAACTTTTAATGATGGAACAGAAAGCCTGTTTTGTGAGGATTTTGCTGTATGTATAAACTTTGCTCAATTTCAACGGTTTTCGCTATAATAAGCGAATCCAACTGATCGAATTTTTGATCGACAAAAGCACATACGACCTATTCATATCGAGCTCCAGATTTATTTGTTTTAATGAGATTTGTTGTATTAAAGAAGCGTGGCTGAATCTTATCCTTATAAATCACACCATTTTCACTTCTAAAACATGCTTGCTTGCATCCCTATTACATATGGTAAATTTTGTCAAAAAAATACGTTTCATGATGTCAGTTAGGCAAACAGTTTCAACAGTAAATAAATCGCATCGCTCTTCATGCATGTGTACATAAGAGATGGATATATTTGCGGTGAAATTTAAGGGAAAGATGAAGCATGATCGATGAGATTGGAATTACCTTGTACCAACCAAAATGCCGTGTCATTAATTGGCTCGGTAGCTTAGTTGGAAAAGCACTTGTCTAGCGTATAAGGGTCGTGAGTTCAAATCTCACCTGAGCTGTGGATTTTTTCGCAATTTTACTAATAATATATCCATCTGTACATATGTACGTTGAGTTTCATTAAAAATCATTAATTGACCACACGGATTGGTATACCGAAGACTTTGCCCTTAAGGTACATTAGTGGTGTAAAAAACACTCAGAGCGCTCGGCACAGTTCCAACATGCCGCTTAAGGACAGACTTGTTAGAATCCCAGAATGGCCGCCAAAATGGCTGACTTTGGCACCTACTCGCGATTTCAAAAGCACAACCCTACTAACAAAAGTAGCTGCACAAAAGCTTATGGAGCAAACACCCTTGGAAGAAAGCTCGCTTAAGCTCTTATTCAGCAAAAATGTTAGTTGGGAAATCTCTTCGTAAACAAAACCAGCGCACCTGAGCTTCTTATTGTAAGCTTATTACAAGTGAGCAAGAACAGAATAATCAAAGGCACCGTTGTTTGAAGCTTGCTTCTTGAGATTTGTGCGACTGCAGTTCTGATGCACTGTTGAAACGGGATTTCAAGACGTTTGTCCTTGAAGTGTTGCCACATAATGCTTAGATTACTATACCCAGTTATCTGGCTGGTGGGGCATGGGAGCCTAAGCTTTAATCATTAATGCAGTTAGATATAATTCGATTCTCAACATTAGTAACCCAAAAATATGATTGAATTAGATAGTATTATTTTTTGCACATGAACGATTTGAACGCTCTTAAAGCCTGGAGTGTATGTATGCGTTTGGGTCAAACTGGTTGGTTTCTCATGTAATAGCTATCAAATGCGACTCAATAATTTGCTGAGTTCTCAAAGTTATAGTCTACCTAGTGTTGTAAGTGCTACAATAATAGTTAAGCACGCTGTAGTGTTACTTTTGTACCTCATCACCCACTTAATGCAACTACAGTGGTCTAATAACACTTAGCGCGCTCGGCATAGTTCCATCATGCCACATATAATGCTAAGTCCGCTAAACCAGTGGGTTGGTGGTGCTCGGGAGTATAAGCTATGACCATTAACGCAAATCAGACACGAATGCCACATAAGTGGTAAAGTGTCTTTAATAAATATTAATAATAATAATAATTAGCGCAAATAAACATTACTAGATTCACAACATGGGTGATCGAATTATTTGATAATTGTTCGATCTGTGTGCTTAAAAAGTAGGATAAAATATAAGGTTCTAGTTCAAATGCATAGTGGTAGTTCAGTTTTGCTTATAATTTTTAGGATTTTTTCAAGCAAAAAAGCAAAAAAGATCAAACCATTCAAAAATGTTCAAATTTCTTTTTTAAATTATATTCCAAAACAATAAAATCTTCTGTATCAAAATAGAAAACAATAACCGAACCATAGAATTCAATGTAAAAACAGTACAAAACAGTATGTTCTGCTTCACAATTGAAAATAATAATTAAAATGTGAAACCAATAATAAAATCACTGCTCAAAACAATAACTTTACGGTTCCTTGACCTGAGCAAAAGTTTTGTAACTAGCAGGCTATCGTACTTACTTAAATAAATTACTTTACCGTACATTTCATTGTTTAAAACAATTCGAAAACATAAGAATCTTCTGTATCACAATAGAAAACAATTTCCAAACCATTGAATCAAATATTGAACCAGAAATAAAATCCATGCTTAAAACTATACATTCACTAAGAATTTTACTGTTTGAAACAATTCGAAAACATAAGAATCTTTTGTATTACAATAGAAAACCGTCCCCAAACTATTAAATCTAATGGAAAATCTTGGTTAGGGTTTTTTTACAAATTTGTTCCAGGGCTCCTCCAAGAGTATCCTGTGGGATTCCCGGGGAGTTCTTGATGAGATTCTTCCGAAGCTTAATGCAGGATTCCTTCAGAAGTTTAATCTGGGATCCTTCCAAGATTGTCTTCTAAGATTCCTAAAGTGGTTCCATCTGGCCTTCCATCAAGAGTATTTACCAAAATCCCTCCAAGAAGTACCACAGAGATTCTTCCAGAGATTTTTTATGGAGTTTCTTAAGATATACCTTCTAAAATCACTTCAGGAGTTACTGAATTCCTTCAAAACCATTTTCCGAAATTTCTCTAGAAATTAATTCCTAGATTCCTCCCGGAATTTCTTCTAGGATTGTTTTTGGTTGCTTCAGAAGTTTCCTCTAGGATCGTTTCTGAGATTCCTAAAAGAATCCTGCAGGAACTTCTATCAGGATTCTTCAGAAATTCCTTCTGGGACTTCAAAGGGATTTCTTCCGGGACTTCTCAAGTTCCGGGAATCCTCCAGAAATTTCATCCTAGATCCTCCCACTAGTTTCTTTTGGAATGTTTTCAGAAGTTTTTTTTTACTTGCAGAAGGTATTCCTGGAAAATATGCCTGGTAATTCCAGCAGTTTCATCCGGGATTTCTTCCGAAGTTCCACCAGGAGCTGTCGGTGATTGCTTCCTATATTCTCACAGACACTCCTTCCACAACTTCGTCTAGGTTTCTTTGCAGGAATTTCATGCAAGATTCCTCCAGGAGTTCCTTGTGGGATTTCTTCAGAAATTATTTCTGAGATCCTTCCAAAAATCCTACAAGAATTTATTTCAGTATGCCTCCAAAACTTCTGCGGGATTCTTCCAGGAGCTACTTCTAGGATTGCTTCAATAATTCCGGGAATTAATTCTGGGCTTCTGTCAGGTATTGCTTCTGGAATTTCTACAGGAACTTCTTCGTGGATTCTTCCGGGAACTTCTTTCGGAATTTCTTTGGAAACTCTTGATTTCTTAAAAAAAACTCTTTTCAGGATTCTTATTAGGTTTCCCCCAAGAGCTGGGTTTGGAATTCCTACAGATTCTGCTGGAGTTCCTCCAGAAGTTCGTTCTGGAGTACTTTCAGATGTTTCTCTAGGAGTTCATTCCTCTCCTCTTCTTGGCGTAACGTCCTCACTGGGACAAAGCCTGCTTCTCAGCTTAGTGTTCTATGAGCACTTCCACAGTTATTAACTGAGAGCTTCCTCCGCCATTGGCAGGAGTTCATTAGGGGGGAGTATTTTGAGAAATTCCACCTGCAGTTTTTATTTATGGCATTTCTCATGATGTTCCTGCAGGTTTTTTTTTTAAAGCAAATTCTCTAACAAGTTCCTCCTGGTTTCCTTTCCTGGAAGAATTTCAGCTGGAACCTTTTAGGAATCTCAGAAGAAATTAGGAATCCCAGAAGTAAATTCTGAAGAAATCCCTAGTTAACCCCCGGAAGAATATCATCCAGAACTCTTGGAGGAGCCTTGTAACAATTTATGGAGATTTAGGACACTTGACTATCACGCCGAGGATCTGGGATCCACTCCCGACTCACAAAATGTGGGTTCTTCTTTCGGAAGGGAAGTAAAAACGTGGGTCCCGAGATGAACTAGCTTAGGGTTAAAAATCTCGTTAATACAGACAAAAAAAATATGGAAACCCCGAAAATTTTCTTGGCAGGCATCCCGAATTTGAATGCCTGTGGAATTCCTGAAGGACCTTTTGGAGGGGTTTCGCTTCTACTCTAGCCTCTACCTTGACCCTCTACTTTACCCTCTACCCTTTTACACATCAAGCTCAATTGATAGATACCCATATTACATACCCAGCTAACACAAAGTCTTATATGATGTTGGATAGGATGCTAAAGTGGAGGCCATATACGTACCTGCTTCCATTTAACCCCGTGTAAAGAGTGCGTATATCGCCTCCACTTTTGCATCCTATTCAACATCATATGCGATCGTGTGTTGACTGGGTAGTATCATCAAAGACAAAACTTCGGTCTTTCGTATCTGTGGCAGCAGCGACGACCAAGCTGCTGATGGTTTGTCCGACGATCAAAATGAGTAATCGCGAATAACCGAGTATACCATCAGTGTAAACGAGAAGCGGAGTAGGGGAAGAAGAATAAGTTAGATGTGTCATATAACGTGTAGTGTGGCGTGCTCTATGATCTTGCGTTTGTCTTGCGAAAAGATGTAGATTATCGTAAATCGACATAATAAATACTTCCGACCAACCTCCGATTACCACAGTATCATAGCTCAAACCACCGTTCCGTGGCCACCATCTTGGATTATGGTCCGCCATCTTGAATTTCATAATGTTGCATGTTGCATAGTATAAGAAACAGCATTACAATAAAACAACACACATTGTGGAGTTTTGGCCACCATTTTGAAACCGAAGTCACGATCTTGAGTTCTAATAGCCATATAACCACTTCCACAACCTCAGGAATTTGTATGCCAACGTTAGTTGAAATTAGTTGGGGTATTCTAGAGTTATACCGCAACATACATTCAATCACACATACATAAACTGCACTGTGGTGTACAATGGATCGAACATACCCCAATTTTTATACTAAATTGCCAATTTTGAGGTGCTACATATAATATTGGTTTGCTTTGATCTCAACTTTCAGTACCGAACTACAATATGCTGAATTTTACGTATACGAAGTAATTACAAAAAGTTTCCGTCCTCAGGTTTGCAGGCTTCGAGGGTGCCAATTATACAGTATTTCCGGTATATAGAATTTCGAAAGCCCCCAATAATGATTTGATTTTTCAAAAATCAATCTCTAACCGTATTTCGGTCTCATTTAACGAAGTCCGATTCTGATCAAATAAATTTTATCAAAAAAGATTTTTTGTAATTGCGTTGCGTTTTCCCCTACTTTTCACTCGCGGTTGTAACGTTAAAACGGCCTACTTTTCTTCACTAAAACAAAAGTGCCGAAAAGTACTACTTTTCGGCACTCTTTAGAGTGCTGAAAAGTAGCACTTTTCGGCACCTTTGCCAGAACCCACTTTTCGATAACTTTCGAGGCTACCGTAGACACAGCTGCTACTTCTACATCCTCTGATGAGCTCGAATCCGAATCAAGAATATCCAGATTCAGATAAGGACTGCAGAACAGTCGTAGAAGCAGCAGGTGAAGCTACTTTTGCTCTTGCCCATGGTGCGGTTGACGACGACGAGAGCTTGCAAATTTCTGACACCTACCCTATCATAGCCTACCTGATCAAACAAAAGCACCACGCTGACGCGCATGAATGCTGCCACGTGGTTCGACTTGAAAGTACGTGTAGCAAGATTATACCAAAGATTATACTGAATTGGTGTTTTTTGCAATTACAAAAAACTTTGTATGCAACTCGTTGCAAAACTCGATTTTTTCAGCACTCGTCGTATTTATCCAACTCGGCAAGCCTCGTTGGATAAATGTACGACTCGTGCTGAAAAAATCATCATTTTGCAACTTGTTGCATAAATAACTATTTCTGGACTGAGATATTTACTACTCCTAGGGATCAATGGCAACTGTAGGGTGGCCCACACTTATATGAAAACTCTTTGGTATTATTGTAGGTGACTATATGCCAAACAACTTTGTCGAAGACCGCGAAGTGATCCGACGGCTGTGAAAAAAGTTATACCCTAGGCAAAGTGAGGCAAAGTGCTGAGATTTCATTATTGATATTATTCCTTTACATGTATTGGAAAAACAACAATAAAGTTTATCCGCGCTTTACCTAGGGTATAACTTTTTTCACAGCCGTCGGATCACTTCGCGGTCTTCGACAAAGTTGTTTGGCATATAGTCACCTACAATAATACCAAAGAGTTTTCATATAAGTCACCTACAATAATACTAAAGGGTTTGATTATTGAACGTTTACAGCGCCACCTAGCGGCAAAATTCGAAAACTTTCAATTTCTGCATACATTTGGCCAAGTTTTTCCATACAAACTTCAAGCGTTTTGAGCGCCCCCTTAGGCTTAATTGATTTTGCTCAAATTTTGAACGTAGCTTCTGGGAGTCCAAAACAACTGATTCAGGAGGTAAGACTTGGCATTTTTCGAAATTATGGTTTGGGCCACCTTAATGGCAACCCTTTTGCTCCCCCGTTAAACACACCTGTCTAGAAACACAATTCCAGCATTCTGGTCTCGATCCGACATCATCACCATCTATTGATATCCTATGTGTGTATCAATATGGCTGGGAAATAGTAGTCGAATGGAAGCGCTTTTGTGTACTAACTGTAGGCAATAGAATAAATTGATCACCTCACTCCACAGCATCAGCAGCACGCTTTTCACCGAATGCTCGGCTCTTAGAATTGACATGCGAAGCTCGGCATGTGCGGTGCCGGTGGTGGCAGTTTGGTGCGAGACGACGGAGGAATAGGTTCCGTTTTCCAATTGAGGGCCTTCCCAGCCATACCACGTGTCCCGGTCCACCGTACCACCGAAGAATAGGATCGATGAAACCGAGCTTCGGCTTACAATTCATTGTGGTGTGGCAGCATATCGGCATCCAATTCAGCACGGAGAGTCCCATTTTCCGAAAAAGGGAGAGATATTGCATTTTATGACTGCGCTTGCTTGCTTGCTTATGTTGTGTATTCCTATGCCTTTTCTAAACAATGCTGGCGCAGCAGCACCATTTTCGAACCGTTTGAATCGAACCCAATATTTGTGTGCTTTGAATTGAAACGATGTGGAAGTTTGGTCAGAGAGCCGGAAATCCTGTGTTCTATTGTGTGTGTATTAGAGAGCTGTACACGGTAGAATAGTGATTGGAAATTTTGGCTTTCAATGGAGGACGCAGTGTGACTATTCTGCTTAAACACTATTTTAGTGTACTCGTGGTTATAGAGATAATGCGGGCTAAATTATATTCATTGTACATTTACAATTAGATATGGGTAACTTCGTTTCGAATATATTCACGCATGATGCTTTTAAATCAATTGTTTGATAATATTATAGTTGGATTTTTTTACGGATAAACGAATGATGAAAGTAATATTGCACACCAAAAGTGTATAAAATGCGTCTGAAAGCGTTACTACCAAAATAAAATGCCCAAAAAATTCGCACCTATCATTCGAAAGGTATACTACTTCATCATCTTGTCCTTAAAAAACCTCGATATAACGTAACTGCATTTTTATGCTCGTTTTGTTATATCGAAGCAATTTGTTTCCATAATTTCTGTTAAAATGCATGTTTTGAAAAGACAATTGCCTTAAAGGTCATGATGATGAACCTGGGCTTGTTAGGGGAATATCTGTAAGTGAAAAGAAACTTCGCGAGTCGAGGCAAGTACAAGACACTGACGACCTTACAGTTGAGCTTGAAATACGCATCTGTCAAAGGATGCAAATTCTTAGTGGAATTAAAAGTAACAGTACTTAACATGATTTTCTTTTTACTTAAAGATCATGTTATTCACCCAACAGCAATTTTCAGCCTTTCTTATATATTTTTTTCTTCATCATTGATTTTTTTTAAATTTTCAAAAGTTTGTAAAATTATACATAAGTCGAATTCTTAGCAATTCTCGTATATTAAACTATGTAACCCTCTAATACCCATTTTTTTTTATTTTGATCTAAATATCATTTTTCGTCATCTAAAATCGATTTAAACAAGTTTTTGAAAGATGATTCTTTTTAATTCTCGATTTTGTGAATTTCGGTTTTTGATTTTTCTAATTTTTATTTTCGAACGTCCCCATACTTTTGTATATTTTCTGGGAGCCTATTTGGGCGACGGATTTTTCGAAACGAAAACATTTTGAGATTTTACGATTATTGTTGAAATATTTTAATTTTATTTTTTTTCATGGAAAATTTTATTTTCCGTGTAATTTTTAGGAAAATAATTATAGAGTGTGGGGGTGGAAGCTCAGGTAAAATATTATCTCCTGGGCGCCCATTAAAAACACCACCCCCGGCGAAGACTGGCGCTCGAGCCTAGCTATTTAGCACTGTAGTTGGAGGAAATGCCAATGCAGAACCCGTAGCTTCCGGGAAGGTAAGCCCAGCTCCCTGGGTTAGTGGGTTGGTGTCAGGCCCTGCGAGCCAGCCGTAAAAAAGACTAGCACCGGAAAATCAACAAGAGAAGAATGCGAACCGATACCAATGGCGACGACCACAGCGACGAAAAGGGACTTGCGATTGGAAGCTCGGTACGTGGAACTGCAGATCTCTCAACTTCATCGGGAGCACCCGCATACTCGCCGATATACTGAAGGACCGCGGGTTCGGAATCGTAGCGCTGCAGGAGGTGTGTTGGACAGGATCTATGGTGCGAACGTTTAGAGGTAATCATACCATCTACCAGAGTTGCGGCAACACACGTGAGCTGGGAACAGCTTTTATAGTGATGGGCGACATGCAGAGGCGCGTGATCGGTTGGTGGCCGATCGACGAAAGAATGTGCAGGTTGAGAATCAAGGGCCGATTCTTCAACATTAGCATAATAAACGTGCACAGCCCTCACTCCGGAAGCACTGATGATGACAAAGACGCATTTTACGCGCAGCTCGAACGCGAGTACGACCGCTGCCCAAACCACGACGTCAAGATCATCATAGGGGATCTAAACGCTCAGGTAGGCCAGGAGGAGGAATTCAGACCGACGATTGGAAAGTTCAGCGCCCACCAGCTGACGAACGAAAATGGCCTACGCCTCATCGATTTCGCCGCCTCCAAGAACATGGCCATTCGTAGCACCTTCTTCCAGCACAGCCTCCCGTATCGTTACACCTGGAGATCACCACAACAAACGGAATCGCAAATCGACCACGTTCTGATTGATGGACGGCACTTCTCCGACATTATCGACGTCAGGACCTATCGTGGCGCTAATATCGACTCCGATCACTACCTGGTGATGGTTAAACTGCGCCCAAAACTCTCCGTTATTAACAACGTACATTACCGGCGGCCGCCCCGGTACGATCTAGAGCGACTGAAGCAACCGGATGTCGCCATCGCATACGCGCAGAATCTCGCGGCAGCGTTGCCGGACGAGGGTGTGCTCGATGTGGCCCCTCTAGAGGACTGCTGGAGTACAGTCAAAGCAGCCATCAACAACGCAGCCGAGAGCACTATCGGGTACGTAGAACGGAGTCGACGAAACGATTGGTTCGACGAGGAGTGCAGAGCGGTTCTGGAGGAGAAGGATGCAGCGCGGGCGGTAATGCTGCAGCATGGAACCCGACAGAATGTGGAGCGATACAGACAGAGGCGGAAGCAGCAGACCCGTCTCTTCCGGGAGAAAAAGCGCCGCCTGGAAGAAGCGGAGTGCGAGGAAATGGAACTGCTGTGCCGTTCACAGGAAACACGCAAGTTCTACCAGAAGCTCAACGCATCCCGCAAAGGCTACGTGCCGCAAGCCGAAATCTGTAGGGATAAGGAAGGGAGCCTCCTGACGGACAAACGTAAGGTGATCGAAAGGTGGAAGCAGCACTTCGACGAGCACCTGAATGGCGAAGAGAATGTAGGCACGGAGGACCAAGGCAGCGGAGGAAATGACTATGTTGGTGCAGCAGAGGACGGGAACGAACCAACTCCCACGCTGAGGGAAGTTAAGGATGCCATCCACCAGCTCAAAAACAACAAAGCGGCTGGTAAGGACGGTATCGCAGCAGAACTCATCAAGATGGGCCCGGAAAAGTTGGCCACCTGTCTGCATCAGTTAGTAGTCAAGATCTGGGAAACCGAACAGCTACCGGAGGAGTGGAAGGAAGGGATAATCTGTCCCATCCACAAGAAAGGCGACAAGTTAATGTGTGAGAACTTTCGAGCGATCACCGTTTTGAATGCCGCCTACAAAGTGCTATCCCAGATCATCTTCCGTCGTCTTTCACCTAAAGTAAATGAGTTCGTGGGAAGTTACCAAGCCGGTTTCATCGACGGCCGGTCGACAACGGACCAGATCTTCACCGTACGGCAAATCCTCCAGAAATGCCGTGAATACCAGGTCCCAACGCACCACCTGTTCATCGACTTCAAAGCGGCATACGACAGTATCGACCGCACAGAGCTATGGAAAATTATGGACGAGAACAGCTTTCCCGGGAAGCTGACTAGACTGATAAGAGCAACGATGGACGGTGTGCAGAACAGCGTAAGGATTTCGGGTGAGCTATCCAGTTCATTTGAATCTCGACGGGGACTACGACAAGGTGATGGACTTTCCTGCCTACTATTCAACATCGCCCTGGAAGGTGTTATGCGACGAGCCGGGCTCAACAGCCGGGGTACGATCTTCACGAAATCCAGCCAATTTGTCTGTTTTGCGGATGACATGGATATTATTGCCAGAACATTTGGAACGGTGGCAGAACTGTACACCCGCCTGAAACGTGAAGCAGCAAAGGTCGGACTGGTGGTGAATGCGGCTAAGACAAAGTACATGCTGGTAGGTGGGACTGAGCGAGACAGGACAAGCCTTGGCAGCAATGTTACGATAGACGGGGATACTTTCGAGGTGGTAGAAGAATTCGTCTACCTCGGTTCCTTGCTAACGGCTGACAATAACGTGAGCCGTGAAATACGAAGGCGCATCATCAGTGGAAGTCGTGCCTACTATGGGCTCCAGAAGAAACTGCGGTCAAAAAAGATTCACCCCCGCACCAAATGTACCATGTACAAGACGTTAATAAGACCGGTGGTTCTCTACGGACACGAGACATGGACGATGCTCGAGGAGGACCTGCAAGCACTCGGAGTTTTCGAGCGACGGGTGTTAAGGACGATCTTCGGCGGTGTGCAGGAGAACGGTGTGTGGCGGAGAAGAATGAACCACGAGCTCGCTGCACTTTACGGCGAACCCAGCATCCAGAAGGTGGCCAAAGCCGGAAGGATACGGTGGGCAGGGCATGTTGCAAGAATGCCGGACAACAACCCTGCAAAGCTGGTGTTTGCAACTGATCCGGTTGGCACAAGAAGGCGTGGAGCGCAGAGAGCACGATGGGCGGACCAGGTGGAGCGTGATCTGGCGAGTGTTGGGCGTGACCGAGGATGGAGAGCTGCAGCTGCAAATCGAGTATTATGGCGGCAAATTGTTGATTCAGTATTATCATGAATTTGATGTGAACTAAATAAATGAAAAATGAATTATAGAGTGTCCCTTAAACTATTTTAGTATGGTAGAATGATTTGGGAAAAAAATAATATATGTTAATTGTAGCTATTCAATACAAATTAATCAATGATTTCTGAAAGGTGACTAAGCCATAATTTTTTCAATGATTTTTTTTAAAAATGTTAATACGGTTTAACACCAAAAACCAGTCCTAAATATCAGCCAAAAATATAAAAAATTTGATTGCCCACTTAACAAAAATTACAAAAATGCTCAAACTATACCCCGTCCAAAGAGCGGGGTTGGGTTGGGTATTAGAGGGTTAAACTAAAGTCGTATAAATCAAGATTCTTCTTCTTTTTTGCATCTTGAACTGGACAAACATCAAACGTTATCTGTGTATTAGTAAGAAATCTATGTGACGCAGGAGTTTACACCAAGGCAAAATTTTCATCCGATGATGCTTCCAAGAATTCCTCTTGGGATTCTTTTAGAATTAATTCGGGATTCACCCAGGAGTTCCTTATTGAGTTCCCCATAAATACCTGATGTGATTCATTCTGGAGGTCTTTAGGGAGATTCACCTACGGACTCTTCTATCTTCTATTATTACTCCATAGATTCTTACTAAGTTTTATATCTGCTATGATTTTTCTAGGAACGCCTGCCGCATTTGCTTCAGAAGTTCTTGATATGATTTCTCCAGGAATTTCCTCTGCGGTTTCACAAGAGATTTCCGTAAGATTCCCCAAAGAGATTTAATTTTTCATTCAAGATTTATTCTGTCCATGACTTTTCCATAAAGCACGGTTTTTTTTTCAGGCATTCCTCCAGGAGTTCCGCCATTTATTCAGGAATGTCTTTAGGAACTCCTTCAAGAGTTCTTTTGAGAATTTCTTCGCGGATTTGTCCAAGTTCCTCCAGGGATTTATCAGAGAATTACTCAAATGATTTTCTGCAAAATTTACTTCAAGACAAAGCGGCCTTTTCCGTTACTGGCGTTGTTACATCCAGTATCACATGAAATCGAATTCGCTTTTAATGATGTGTACTGTCATCTCGTTTGAATTTTAAAGGCTATGTTCCAGTAGGGATGTAATGTCAAGAATGAGTAGAAGATGCAATGGTTGTTCTGTAAAGAGCTAAAAAACATGTTTTACCAAATGTGACACCGAAAACTCGAAATTTTGAAATTGGTCGTTTAACGCATAACTGGATAGCAGGCTTGGTTCCAGGAGGTGTGTTATATCATAAACAACATTCTGTGAATCACGCCTTGACTAACCCCAAGAAAACACCTGAAAGTATGTAATGTTTTTGAAAAATGTGTGGTTGCTTTCGTAAAACTTATTTTTCTGCATAATTGTTATGTAAATGGACAATTTAATGATGAAATCGTGTTTAGCAATTACATTAGAGCAAGTTCCATTGATTCGAATGTTCACTACATTTGTGATACTAGGTACATTGGCAATGAAAGTTGTTTGAAGATGTCTTTCTCAATCTCTAAACACATTGTTTAGGAAAATGTTTGATTTTACACAGAATATGAACTGAATTTGTTAGAAAAATTGAAAACTCATCATACAATAACCCTTGCGTCTGATAATGGTAATTTTTCCCATTTTATCTTAACGTTCCGTAACTAACGCGGTGGCTACCACCGCCAGTGTTGTGTACAACAAGCGATATTTTTTCAACGTATTGTACAACATACAGCAGCGCGACTACTGGGGGGTTTAGTTTAACCTTCCTAATGCATCACGTTGGGAACAGCTAGCTGACGTAGTGCACGCAGTTTGGGTCAAATATGTAAAGCTTTACATATCCCTTTCGGGACGGAGTGCTAAAAAGTGAAATTTCCATACAAATTGCTCAAATTTGGCTCTCCAGAACTATCAGACTTTTTAACAAATCAACATTTTTTCTATGGCATTTGCACTCTACTCTTGTACTCTACTCTAGTAGTTGAGTGCAAAAGAATTTGCACTCAACTACTCTTT
Source organism: Aedes albopictus (assembly GCF_035046485.1). Taxonomy (NCBI): domain Eukaryota; kingdom Metazoa; phylum Arthropoda; class Insecta; order Diptera; family Culicidae; genus Aedes; species Aedes albopictus. The sequence continues at coordinate 26,364 of NW_026916929.1, forward strand.
ATCGTTCGATTCCTAGCTTTGCCCACCTAGATAAACCAAAAATATAAAATTTGCGATCGATAAAACTTTTTCATGTGTTACAATATTTGTTCACTTTTTGTTTAACTTGTTGTGATAAATCTCACACACAACATAAACCAAAAGTTTGTTTGCACACATGCAAGTATAAGTTATGGCTTAATAATTAAAAAAAAAAATACATCACCCAAACTAAAGACTAAACAGTTGAAGAAAAATATGCAAAACTGTTATTGCTCAACAACACAATTGTGCTGGTTCAGTAAAAGGAGAATCGGGTCAGGTGTTGTTCCTTTTGGTTTCGGCTATGTGTTTGCGTCCTGTAACGGATATAGGGTGTCCCAGAAAGTATGGGCACAACTTTGCAGCTCTGCCATTTGGGAATGGATGCATAAACAAACTTTATTTTCACATATATCCTGCCTTAATATATTAGCATCAAATGCCAATCATTAAAATTTGCATTTAACACTTCGTTTGAAAGTGGTAGAACATTCCCTAAAAGACCTTTTAAAGCTTCTGCACAAATTGCTATATTTTTCAATAACATCGCTTGACAAATTGTTTCCTATGCATGAAATTAAGCTTGATAAAAATTTCAAAAAATATTTCCGTGTATTTCCATATGCGTATCCATTGTACAACTCTTAGTTTGAATTGAAAACATATACTTTTGAACCTGAAACATAAATTTAAACACCAAAATCGATATTTTTGAAAACCCGTTTTTCTAATAGATGAAAACAAGCTTCTAAATATATATCACAACATGCAGAAAATTACATTTTAATTTTACTATAAGTAAAATAAATGCTCCAGCTTTATATTGAATTATTCATATTCTCGTTAAAACATGTTTAAAATCTCGAATGTCTGTGGGCATGTCTTATCCAGAAATAGAAAAGGTGAATTTTCCAATTTTCCAAAAAATCTGAAATACCCGTACGCACAAGCAAAACATATTTTTATAAAAAATTCCAATCAACCATCTGAGGAAACATGTTTTCGAATATATAATGTGAGAAAAATTCGAAAAAAAAGTGTCTAATTTGAATATTTGGCAAAACTATAAAAAAGTAGTTTGTGCAGAAGTTTTGAAAGATGTTTTTTTTTTCATTTTAAACATTCTGCATACAAAAACCCTTTTTAATGTATAGACTCTTTACAGGTATCAATTGAAATACCTTGAATAAAAATACAAAAATATAAAAATTGTTGTTTGTTAAGAAAATGATGGTATTTTCGCTATACAAAGTTGTGCCCATACTTTCTGGGACACCCTATATGTGTTTCGGACCCGTCTGTTAGGTCTTCTTCGGTTTCTTGCGCTTGTCTCAAATCAACTGACCAGACAGGTCGGGTGCAGGGCGATGCGAACGACCTTGCAGTATTGGGCTGGAATCCCGAGTAGAGAGGAATACCTTCCAAATACCATACAAAGAGCAACCTGTGCTCTAATATCAAAAATTATAATTACTATGGTATTCTACGAAATTTTATGAGAACATAATAATATCAATTGGAGGTATTTGAGCAGAGTTTGGTATTGATGCGGTATTTGTTTATTTAGCAGTGAAAATGACCGAAGAACAAGTTTTGCTATTACATCTTAGAGCTATGTAAAAATGTTCAATTCAATAGCAAGAAGTGTTATTATTTTGTTATGCAATACCTTTTGAATAACTAAAACTGTACTTGAAATTTTAGGTACCGTCGTGCGGGGCTTCTTTATACACTTTTTCATGGTTTTTCAACTTTATGACATTATAACTCCCAGACTAGTGAATGAATTTCCGCAATTTTTATACACAATAATTGTGAGTATGTATGCAAAATTTGAGCTAAATCCATCAATAAACAAAAAAGTTGTTCATACACCAATCGGACACATCTCATATAGAACCGGATGGGGGCTACTTTGGACATTTTTATCTATAACAAAACTGCATTTCAAATTCCAGGGTTATTTGGAAAACTACATTGTACCAATACTGTAGTATACTGTATCATACATAATTTCAATAAAAATATGCGTTTTAAGATGGTTCTGTGCTACCTTTGGTATTATGAGCAGCGTGATATTGCTATATAGATAGCCTGAAAAAAGGGACCATCAGTCCTTTATTTGGGCGAAACGGTCATTTATAACGTATAATGGCTAGTTTCCACTTCGTACGTACCGTGCAAAAAGATAGGACAAGTAATGGTCAAGTAATGATTCCGCTTCAAAATTACTTGAGCGGTTCGCAGATGGCAAGTAAGGATAAAAGTGTAACACTCATAACGCCTCCCGTGCGAATCAAGTGGAGCTGTCACTTTTCCTTACGGAAAAATTGTCCGCGCTATTATTCCGTAAGGAAAAGTAACGTTTATCTCCATACTGGATCAGTTGTCAAAATTACTTGCGGAAAAAGAGGAAATTTTTCTTGAGCGCTCTACTTGGCAACACGAAACTTAGCTTAACGATACAAATATTCGATTGTATATGCTACGTTGATACATTTTGAATGAATTGATCAACCCTTTGAAATTTATGAACTGTAGAAACAATGCCTACAGACCAAATGTTCTGATACGCTATGTATATTTTATTGGTTTATTCGATGTTTTTTCGCGTCCTGACAAGCAATAAACGGTCTGTTTGAAAAATAATTTCAACCAAATGAAGGGAAAACTATTGCTTTATTCCTAATTATTATTATTCCTAAGACATCAAACAGATTTGAACCATATTTTGAATTCAAAAAATCCATATTCAAAAGTGTCCAAAGTAGCCCCGCATTTCAAAAGTAGCCCCGCACGACGGTATGCCTTTATTATCGAAACAACAAGACTTGTTATTTTCTAGGTGTTCCTTATACTAAATTATGGTATTCGTTTTTGTTATTTTGCCTCTTATTACAGCCTAATGAAGGGCATATCGAGGTATAATGGTATTTAAGATTAATACCATGATATGTTATTTAGTTGTTATTTTTTTCTGCTCGGGATGCGTGTGTGTCATGGGATGCGGACGCATGGTTGGAATTGAGAGGAGTGATATTTGGCCCGATTTTCTTTTTATATATAAAGAAAGTTTTCGCGCTGAATCAGTTTTATTGTTAACTACTTATAAACGTTTTATTTTAGAAGGATTCAGGTAAATTTACCATATCATGTAGGAGTATTCAGAAAAAATCTATAATTTTTCCTTTTCTATTTCAGATTTGAAATCGAATACCCAACAAGGATCAAATTGGGAAAGGAACCATCAACCAAAATTAGTTTGTGCACCTGAATGTTGACCAAACGTTTCCTTTGAACTTCCACTAATACCCTAATTCCCGTGACGCCTAGGCCTGAAAGAATGTAGAGGTCTCTATGTACTTTCATAGGTGTCCAACTAATCTTCCTTTCCCATCCCTCAGCTGTCGCAAGAACGTATCCAGGACAGCACTCGACCGTTGGAGGATTGCGTCAATATTGTCTAAGAGTTAGAGATTTGTCCCAAATCTTTGTGCTTTGGTAACAGGAATTCAAAGGACAGGAAGGATGCAACCCTCATAACAGCGATCCAGGGCTGTACCACCTACGAATTTGTGCGACTTGCTTAATGCTAATGCAAATGCTAATGCTAACAACACAATTGTGCTGGTTCGTCACGAAAGGGATATTTTTGGAAAATAAAAATCGATCTCATGTCGATCAATTCCACTCCATTGATCAATTTTGCTCGAAATCACAGTACATCTTGATAACAGACGCTAATTTTGATGTTCTTATAATCTAGTCTAGGATTGTTTTACACATACACAATAGGGGGTCGCAAAATTGTACATGGTCAAAAAGCTTGGGGGCTCACCCTGCAAATCTGTTTGTCGTAATGCCAAATATTTGTCATTGTAGTCCGACATTCATCCAAGGTTGCCATATGATTTAAATTGTGTTGGCCTTTTATCGGGTTATTCACTTTCCAACAAAAACTTCACCGGATTGCGTAGCGCCACGATTCAGCCAGGCAAGGGCATCGTGGAGCTATGGAAAATCGTTACAACGATTTCCAGGTGACCGATATATCAATTTTTCAGTGCAAATCAACATTCGCTTCCGGAGATTTGTGCTCTTGAATAACACTAGTTTACAAAATAAAACGAAAGTCGTGATCTTCTGTCAACGACCAACATTTTTGAAGCATAATTTAGCGCTGATTTCGAAACCGTGCTTCAAAAAATTTAAAGTAGAGCAGTTTTTGAGTTTTAGCTCAATATTGAGTTTTACAACTTTTTAAGATATGGAATTTATAAAAATTCAAATATCTTGCGTTTTGTTCAACCAATTCTGAATCTTTTTCCATAAATTAAAAGCTGAATATAATACCATTCGATCATCTGAATGCAGGTTTTGCGTCAGATTGATAAAATTCAAGATATTGGCGAGTTTTGGGAACAATCTCCTTAAATTTCAGTAAAATTTCCAAAAATATATGAAGAAATGTGTTTTTTTTTTCAATAAGAAAAAAAAAACAATTTAATAATTCTTCCTCAACGTTTTTTTTTGACATATCATATGTAGGCGAGAAAGTCATATGATAAAATATAAAAAAAAACATTTTCCTGAATCAAGTTTGGTTCTAGCAATTATGCAGATAGACGTTTGATGTCTTCGGCAAAGTTGAGCATAACTTTGTCAAAGACGCCATAATGCTGAATCTCATACTTTACGAGATATATTGCGTTGTATGTGCATGACCCCTAGAAATCATAACTTTTGACGGGATTTTTTAGATTTTTTGCGTCCTCTACAAAGTTGTTTGGAATGTAAAAATACTTACATGTTTTTACTGAACACCGAAAAACGCTAGCTTTTGAAATAAGAAAGTTATTTACAAATTACTGATTTTTATATGGTAACTTTGAACTCGTGTTTCTTTTTTCGGCGCAAAATGGCGCAGAGAACCGTTTCGAATAATGAAACAACTATATTTCTACTATATGAAAATGGCTTAAACTTTTGTATGCAAGTGTATTCTTTATGTGTCATGGTAAATATACAAACAATTATCAAATATTGAAATTATTTAATAACTTCTTAATTTAAAGAGATAGAATGTCGCAATGTTCAGCAAATTGTGTATTCTTGTATGCTCAACAACTTTCTAGAACATAAAAAAATGTAGAAAATCGTGGTAAAAAGCTATGATTATTTTAACGAATTATAAAAAAACATATTTAAAAATCACTCAGAAATTGATTTTTATTATAACTTTTAATCCATAATTTTTACATTATTTGCATGTTCTGCAAAATTGTTGAGCATATAAAAATACACAATTTTGCTGAACATTCCGACATTCTATCTCTTTAAATTAAGAAGTTATTAAATTATTTCAATATTTGATAATTGTTTGTTTATTTACCATAACACATAAAGAATACACATGTATACAAAAGTTTAAGCCTTTTTGATATAGTAGAAATATAGTGTGTCATTTTGCGCCGAAAGCAGTTAGACTAGTTCGAAGTTACTCTATAAATATCAGTAATTTGTAAATAACTTTGTAATTTCAAAAGCTAGCGTTTTTTAATGTTCAGCAAAAACATGTATTTTTACATTCCAAAAACTTTGTAGAAGACGCAAAAAATCTAAAAAATCCCGTTAAAAAGTTATGATGAAATATATGATTTCTAGGGGTCATGCACATACAACGCAATATATCTCGTAAAGTATGAGATTCAGCATTATGGCGTCTTTGACAAAGTTTTTCAAAATTGCATTTTGCTCAACTTTGCCGAAGATATCAAACGTCTATCTGCATTTTTCGAAAAAATATTTTTTTCATCTCACTTATAGGTGGATTGATCATTCAACTCTTTATGTCAAAAGAAGCGCCTTGTCTAATGTAGAAACTTCTCCGAAGAAACTATATCGCAAAAATCATCGGCTGAAACGTTATTAAAAAAGCGCACGAAATCGGCAAAATAAAACACTGTGGATGGTCAGCTAAGTCCCTCTGAAAAATTTAATCATCAATTATAATCCTTCACACATACTTATTTTATTGGAGTAACACATGTTCTGATTTTTATAAACGTTTATATTACTGAATTTCACCATTTTGTTCAAAGTTAAGCTTCGCCGTAGTTCTTTGAAATATACATTTGTTTCGGTACACATATCCAAGAGTTCGATGGTTTGTTATCGAAATTCAGTAATTTCCTGCCTGATTTTCGATATCCCAATTGTTTTAATTCTAACTATTGAACTTTGCATTGTAGAACTCCCTTTTAATGAAAACTGCAACCACCAATCTAATTCGAACTCATCCTTCAAGAACAGACAATTTGAAAAAAAATTAAACTTTACTAGAATCAACCTTCTGATAATAAATTTCATCGTTCTACAGTATGACCCATAAAAAATGCGACATTCCATTTTTTTGCAGTATTTGATGATTTTCAATGAAATAATCCCAATGAATTAAACTTTTTGGATTAGGATACAATAAGGAGGTCATTGTCATACAGGATCTCTAAAATTTTTGTCAAAATATTCATTGGTTACGTATATGGGATACGTTATAATTGTTAACAATTTCTAAATAAAATCAAGTTTTCCTATAATTTTCATAGCAAAATGAACTAAGATAAAAACTTTTAAACACATGGAAACCATGAAGAAATATGTACTCTTTAATACGCCCATGTTTGAAAAATATTTTAAAAATAATTTCAAATGTTTAGGAAACAAAAACTAAAAAAGGTGCTACATATTAAAAACCGTATTTAAGATAAATTAATAAAAAACTTAACACTGTTTTTCAAAACATTTTTTTGTCGATGAAGGCATATATACCTACCTTTATGATAGGTACAAATACTATGTACTTAAAAACAATTTCAACATAATATTAGGGCCCATATAGCCGAGGCGGTAAACGCACGGGTATTCAGCATGACCATGCTGAGGGTGACGGGTTCGATTCCCGGTCGGTCCAGGATCTTTTCGTAAAGGAAATTTCCTTGACTTCCTTGGGCATAGAGTATCTTCGTGCCTGCCACACGATTTACGCATGCAAAATGGTCATTGGCAGAGGAAGCTCTCAGTTAATAACTGTGGAAGTGCTCATAGAACACTAAGCTGAGAAGCAGGCTTTGTCCCAGTGGGGACGTTACGCCAAGAGGAGAGAGAACATAATATTTTCTAAAAATTATCATATGTCAAATAATTCAATTTTCACAAAATGTCTCTTAATTTATAAGTTAATATTTTTTTCGTGCTTGTCCGACGAACCAACCTACTCCTGAAGACCTTATCCAGCCATAAAAGTACTATTTTGAAAATAAAATTTGATTGAATGTGATTGAAAGCAATTGAAAGAAAATTATATCCTTAAAAAACGGTTTCGACATCCATATGTTCAACGTTATATTTCCGAAGGTATTTACATGGAATCAGTCTATGTTCCTTTGCCATTATAAGATTAGTGGCTCTACTATACTATCCAATAGATACATGCGAGGTTAATCAGTTCGAAGTAGGGGAACGATGACTTTGAAAACTGTCGCATTTTTTTATGGGTCATACTGTAGAATCGATTTTAGAATGCCGAATAGCTTCAATGTCCGATATGCTTCGGACTCATAATACAGAAGTTTGGGAATAAAAGTAAGAGTAAAACCACAGACAATCAGACGTAACACTCTTCAAAACGGCTTGACACATTTTTTTCATTTTTATTTATGTGTATTTTAACTTAAATGCTAATTCTACACTCGGCTTGACACATGCATTTAACGATCAATTCAAATTTAATTTGATTTGCGCGATCGTTCCATAAGAGGCGCTAGTGATCGATCGCTTTGACGTTTCCCAGTGTACACGTAGCTGAATGATGCAAACGAAAATTACAGGCGATTTGTGTAGTAGGGTGCGTGTTAGCAAACGTCAAATTGAAATCCATCATGGCCGACATTGTCTCGCGCGGTTCTACCAACAGGTGGCAGTGTGCTCATAAAAATGACACTGGGCAAAAGTTTTTGATGAATTTCCTCTAAGAGTTACGTCTATTTGTCTGTGGTAAAACATATTTCTAGAGTTTTTTTTCGATTCTTAAACAGAGTTCTTAAGTTCTCTGGCATAAGTTAAGAAAGTTAAGGTAGATATTTATAACAATAACGCCTAAACCTTCGCAACCCACTTAAAATCAGCCCGCGACCCACCAGTGGATCGCAACCCATAGTTTGAGGAACGCTGCTATGGACTCATTACATACACAAAAATGGAGCCTCGTAGCCGTGCGGTTAGGGTTACCAAGCTTATAATCGCACCATGCTATGGGATGAGGGTTCGATTCCCGCTTCGGGCGTTGAAACTTTTCGTGAGAATAGTTTCTTCCCCGTTTCCACTGGTGCATGCTCCGTTGTCCGTTGTCTAATGTTAAGTTTAAAACATTCTGTACAGCCGAAAGCTGAAGTCGTTGTCCGTGTCTTTTTTTAAATGGGTTAGAGGACAGCCTGGATAACGCGGTGCGCGTAAAGTGGGTGGCAGCGTCTAATAGGAGACCCGACTATATTTACCAGTATAACATTTTTCGAGATACCTACCCGAGCAGGAGAAAATAGCTGTAGAATAACTAACTCAGGTATGTAAAACCGAATACTTACAACCTGAACGAGGTATTAAATAGCCCTGCATAAGAGGTAAAATACCTAAAATAATAACTGGTGTGTATTCTGTGCATAACGCGTGAATAATGATATCAGGTATGTCAATACCTAAATAATAATTGGCGATTTTTCCATACAAATAGCAATTTTTCCATAATTGAATAATACCTCAAGCAGTCCTCAACACCAAATCAATAACTCGTTGAGGTATTGTATAAATACCTACAAAATACCAAAATAAGTTATTTTCCATACCTGAATAATCGATCAATACCTTGTCTCTGTATGATACCTGACTTTGGTATGCTCCAGTTATGTGTCAGTTATTCATTCCTGCTCGGGTAGTTACACACCTCAAACACTTGTTCAACACGTGTAAAGTCAATCGAAGCGCGATATTTATATTAAACACTTGGTCACGTGCCGACACTCGTAATTATTTTTTAAGCAAACCCTCCGCCATGGTTACCACGATGATGCCACAATATTCTTAAAGGAAATCAGCAATATCAGATGATTTCCTTCCCAAAAAGTATCAAACATGCCGCTAAACACGGTGTCAAAGTAAACACCCAATAAAACACGCCAGCCACGTGGCCGCACTTGTTCCCAAACAATTCAATGCAAGAGATGTATATCTTTATCTGATATCGAACACCGGGAATCTTCTATTTGCGGAGCTTGTCTCAACCGGATGACGATGATACGATTTTGATTGGTTTCACAACCAGAGAGCAATAAAATAGGATCTATATTTGCCGGTATCAACGCACAATGTTTAACATCTGCACGCCAATCTCCCAACAACACAAAAAAGTACCACCATACGCGACTGGAGGGCCCTCGAATGCGATCTCCTCTGTATGTGCGTTCTGCGCGCATTTCAATGGCACTTTGAATAAACAAAATCTAATTTACACAGCACGCAATTGCTGGCAGGGTCCTGCTGGTGCTACTTCGGCTCAACAGTGATATACTTCTGATGTCCTGGTGCGATAGGTAGCGGTGTAGCGCAGCAGAAGGGTAAAAACCTAGTCAAATCAAATCAAATTGGGTATTCGCCGTATAGCTGAGGGTTTGATCGAATTGATGAATACGATGACAATTCGGTTCGTACTCCGCCTACCTACCTTCTACGTTTCTAAATCACCACTAAATTAAACGGCGACACCCCGCTGGCGTTGGCGAACAGATATCCTTAAAAATTCACATGCGCTTTGTGAGTGCGGTACCTATTTGTATTTAGCCTGTACGATGCAGGATGCGTGTTGAGATAGAATTTTATTTGATTTGATGAACAGTTATGCTAATAGTTATTGATGAAAAGAGTTGTAAAAAATATTTTCCTGTGCCAATCGCGTTCTCCATGATTTGTATTGAAGAACTTAATCGTAATCGCATTTAAGTCTTTCTGAAATACATCGTGGCCGAGCGGTTAGCGGCGTCAGTCGGTGTCTCTTAAGCCTCAGAGTGTTGGTTCGATTCCCGCTCCAGACGGGAAAAACTTTTCGTTAATCGCAAAATTCTGCACTGGGCCACTGGGTGTTATTGTGTGTTGTCTGTTGTCTAATGTTAGTAATGTTCAGTCTGTAGAGGCCGCAAGGTCCAACGGTGTATTTTTTTTTTACAAAATACATAACAAAAATGTTTCCGCGCCGAGAGATCTTAGCAGGACATACGCGCGAGCGGCTGCGTTTTTAAAACTGTCACACGCTATGGAGTCAACGATTTTGTCTCGAGAATACTGGAATTCGTATAGTTGAGTGAGTTTTGACCAAACGTATCCTTTGGACACAACTATTCCACTAACAACGCCCGAATTCCCATGACATCTCAATCTCAATCAATCTTCCTTTTTTGTCGCAAAGACGTGGCCAGGACAGCTTCGACCGTTGGAGGATTGCGTAAATCTTGTTTTAAAGTCAGTGGTTAGTCCCAAATCTCTGCGCTATGGTAACGAACGGAATGAAGGTAATACAGTAAGGTGTTTTTACACGGCTTTTTACACGATTTCTGGAATTGACAAGGTTTTTTACACGGATTCGTGAATTAACCTTCACGTACTCGAACCCCGACAACTCATTTTCAAAATGCTGGCATTTCGTCATATATGCACTCTGCTCCCCATAACCTATCCCTTGTCCCCTTCCCTACCAACCCCTAGACTTACTACTACCCCCTCTCTTTCCTCTTTAACTCTATAAAACAATCCTTGGATATCTGAATGTAAGGACATTTCCAATATTTTCAGATTTCCCTACACATCAAAAAATCAATTGAGGGTTTCAGCAAAATTTTGCTGGATTTTGCCGAGCTCAAAGTTTCAGCAAAAAAATTGCTGAAATTCAGCAAAATTTGCTGATTTCATTCCACGTTTAGCTTTGGTCGAGAACGGTCGTGTTAGCGAATCAGTGTTCGATTTCAGTGTTGAAAGTGAAGCCTATTGTTCTCTCCGTTGGACGACCTTTAGTTGAGATAAGTACCATTGTTCTCCGCCCTTCATATTTGCATAGTGAGGTAGCCAAGCTGACCGCATATCCCGTGCGGTCATGGATACCGACATAAAAGAACCTCCTGATTTGACACACCCAGAAAATTCACCAAGAGCCAGAGCATATCCCGCTATTGCCAAGCCTCCTTACGTCGTCTTTTTTCGCCAAATTGAAAAACCGCTAGACATTACGCAAATCTCTAATGATCTCCATAAGCATTACCGCTCGATTCAACAAATCCGCAAAATTACTTTGAAGAAGATTCGCGTAGTTGTGTCAGACCGCATCGATGCTAATGCCATCGTCAGAAACAAGCTCTTCAAGCAGTACAGGGTCTACATTCCAAGTGAGGAGGTAGAGATAGACGGTGTCATAGATGATTCCTCAATGAACACTCAGCACATATTGGAAAATGGTGTCGGTAAATTCAGAAATCCTAATGCTCCCTCGGTGAATATACTGGACGTTGTCCAACTTGTTACTTCTCGCAAAGAAGGAAAAAATGTCGTTTACGATCCAAGCCACTCATTTCGCATAACCTTCGAGGGGACCGCCCTCCCCGATTACCTTGAAATCAACCTTGCGTTGATTCCGGTACGTCTGTATGTTCCGAAAGTCTTGCTGTGTGCCAACTGCAAACGTTACGGCCACTCAGCCAAAATGTGCGATAATAAAGCACGATGTGGTAAGTGTGCCGAGATCCATGACGAATCTGCGTGCACCTTCGTGTCTCCTCTTTGTATCCGCTGCAACACAGAACATGACCCTTCTCCAAAAAGTTGCCCTTCGTATGCAGATCACGTGAGTATGACTCGCCGAAAACTGCTAGAAAAATCCAGACTCTCATTCGCTGAGTTACTTTCGAATGCCGATGAAGAAACAGTTGCTCTCGAAAATGCATTCTCACCTCTTGCTGACCTCCCAGAGAACGATCCCGATGACAATGGAAACTGTAGCTATACCTATGTCTTCCCGAAACGAAAGAAAAAGACCGCTATCACGAAGAAAACACTTGAAAATCCGTCCTCTCAAAGTCAGGCCGCCCAGAACAATCCTCAATCAGATCGATTGACTTCGACCAGATCATCTCAGAACAAACCCAACCCGAGCAAATCTCAACAGTTCTTCAAACTCTCTCAAAAAGAATCTCATCAATCGTCCAGTTCCAGCTTCAACATCCACGACAAAACACAGTTTCCCTCGCTCCCAGCATTTCTCAACAGACAGAATGACTCGCGCTCTGATCAGTCCAACATATCGATACCTCAGTTGGTTCGTTTGATGTGCTCCGTGCTCCATGTTTCCAACACGTGGATGTCTGTTGTAGAATGCATGATGCCCCTGCTTAGCCTTATCTGGGAAAAGATAATCGCTCACGTGCCCCTCCTTGCTTTCATTGCTGCTTATGATGTCTAACGATTCTTCTAATCAAATATGCTTACTTCAATGGAATGCGCATAGCGTTCTCCCTAAAGTAGCAAACCTCAGATCCTTAATCAATTTTAATCATGTTCAGGTGTTGGCTCTATCGGAGACATGGCTAACAGAAGATAAATGTTTCTATATACCTCATTTCAACATTATCAGAAGTGATAGAGATCAGCCGTATGGAGGAGTCTTGCTAGGATTCAAGCATGGGATTGAATTCAATCGGATTCAGATCGAACAGTCCTCTCCTATTGAGATAGTAGCAGCTGCAGTTAAATTAAAATCTTATGCCTTAACTATTGCTTCAATCTATATTCCGCCGAATGTGAATCTAAGATACAACGACCTCAAACATATCGTGCACTCGCTTCCTCCACCACTGCTGCTCTTAGGGGATTTCAATTCGAAGGGATGTGCATGGGGTGAACTGATAGATGATAACAGGGCAAAAACGATTTATGAATTGACTGATGAATTCGATCTAGTGTTTCTAAATACCGGCGAGATAACTAGAATAGCGTGCCCAGATCAACAATCTAGTAGGTTAGACTTATCACTATGCTCATCGAGATTAGCTTTGAATTGTTCGTGGAAAGTTATCGACGATCCATCTGGAAGCGACCACCTTCCAATAGTTGTATCACTTCAGTCTAATCAGATAGAACCGGAATCAACAACGAACTATGATTTGACCAAGCATATTGATTGGAAAAGATATCAGGAGAAATTGAGTACGTTCGTTTCTGATTTAGAACATTTTGAAAATCCTCTATCGTTGCACAAATTACTGATTCACACTATTAAACAAACCGCGATCGAAAGTCAAACTAAACCCATTCCTACTAACGGCAGTGTTTGCGAAAAATCCTACAGTGTGGTGGGATTGGGAATGTTCGAAAATGTTGATGAAACGTTCAAATGCATTTAAGACATTCAGATCTTCGGGAAGATCAGAAGACTTCCTCAATTATAAAAAAGTTGAGGCGGAATCAAAACGATTATTTAAAACTAAAAAACGTGGGTATTGGAAACAACTGATTGAATCATTTGACAAGGATACTGCTCTTAAATCTTTATGGGCTATTGCCAAGAAAATGCGTAACTGTTACATTCCTAGAGAGACCCCTAACAGCTATTCAGAAGAGTGGATTGATCAGTTCAGTAGTAAAATTGCCCCCCCCCTTTCGTTCCATGTCAGAAACCCGAAATAGCCATCGTAGGTAGGTCAGGTGAAAACAGCGATTTAACGAAGGAATTCAGCATGGGAGAGTTGGAATCTGCATTATGTCTAGCTGAGAACAACGCCCCCGGAATGGATGGGATTAAGTTCTCTTTGTTGAAAAACCTACCGCTAAACGCAAAACAGCTTTTACTGCAACTTTACAACGATTTTTTCAAATTAAACATTTGTCCCCAGACATGGTATGACGTTAAAGTACTGCCGATTCTTAAACCAGGAAAGGATGCTACAGATCATAATACTTATCGACCGATTTCACTCTTAGTATGTGACAGAAAAGCTTTTGAGAAGATGTTGCTAGTTCGTATGGAACACTGGGCTGAAAAACACAATATTCTATCCGCTTCACAGTACGGTTTCAGACGAGAACGAGGTACAAATGACTGTCTAGCTAAGTTCTCAACTGCTATCCAAGTAGCATTTGCCAGAAAGGAAAACTTGACAGCGGTGTTTTTAGATATTTCTGGAGCCTTTGACTCTATTCGTATTGATATTTTGTATGAAAAGCTAATGCTGGCAGGGTTTCCCAACCAAATCGGTGATTTTTTGTTTACGCTTCTCAGGGCGAAAAATTTACATTTCGCTTCTAACGGACAAATAAAAGAAGTACGGTTAGGATATCTTGGTGTCCCGCAAGGTTCATGCCTGTCGCCTCTTCTGTATAATATATATGTCAAAGATATTGATTCATGTATTCCGGATGATTGTGAGCTTATACAGTTTGCTGATGATGCGGTAATATGGATCTCTGAAAAAGATGATATGACAGCGACAATCCATATGCAACACGCAATTCAAAATCTTGAATCATGGTCAACCTCAAATGGTTTAACCTTTTCCAATAGTAAAAGTGAAGTGATGATATTTTCAAGAAAACATACAGCTCCTAAAATAAAGATTTTGATGGATAAACATGAACTCAAAACAGTTGAATCACACAAATATTTGGGAATTTGGTTTGATCGAAAGTGTTTATGGGGTGGCCAGATTAGAGAAACTGTTAGGAAATGTCAAAAACGTATGAACTTTTTGAAAACGATCTGCAGCACATGGTGGGGAGCCCATCCTTCGGACATGCTCACATTGTACAAGACAACCATTCTTTCCGTGATGGAATATGGAAGCATAACCTTCTGTAATGCAGCCAAAACACATATGCTCAAATTAGAACGCATCCAGTACAGGACAATAAGAATCTGTTTAGGAAGCATGATGTCCACCCACACTTCTTCCTTAGAAGTTATGGCAGGCATTAAACCTCTAAAATTGAGGTATGAAGAGTTAAACCTACGATTGCTGGTTAAATGCATCACAATTGACCAACAGCTCAAGAATGATCTTAACGTTTTGAAAAACTTGAAACCAGACCATCACCTCGTTTCATACTACAACGTTCTAATGGAATTGAACGTTCACTTGAGCATACGCGCAAGCACCTCCAATTTTGAAATTGAAGATTTCCTATTTAATCTTCAAATCGACCTAACAATGCACGAGAAGCTTCAACATATTTCAGAAAACTGTCGTGAACAACTGGCTATTAATCTATTTCGGAGTATGTCAGAAAACGTACCACAAGAAAACATATTCTTTACAGATGGATCCAAGTCTCATGATACTGTAGGTTTTGGATTATACCACAAAACCATCAGGCTCAGCTACAGACTTGAACCTCCAGCATCAATATTTTGTGCAGAAGCTCTAGCAATTCACCAAGCGTGCAAAATAATTGAAAGCCTTCCAGTAGGGTTTTACATGATTTGCTCAGAAAGTATGAGCACTCTGAAAGCGCTTTCTTCATGTGTTGTCAATAAAAATTGCAATAAAATTGTTTTGCAGATCAAACATTTTTTAAGAATTCAGCATTTGAACGGATATGTCATAAAGTTTTTGTGGGTCCCGGCTCATTGCGGTATACATGGCAATGAGGCCGCGGACGAACTTGCAAAAGCTGGCGCATTAACAGGAGAGTTTTTCGAGCGGCCCATCCAAAATGAAGAGTACTTACCCATGATCAAAAGTAGTATAAGAGATAAATAGCAACAAAAGTGGACTGAAGATACTTTAGGCAGGTTTTGCTATTCGATAATACCTAAAACTAACGAGAAACCTTGGTTTAATCGGAACGATTTCAACCGCAACTTGATTAGAAACATGAGCAGGTTAATATCCAATCACTTTTGTCTCTCTTCTCATCTGTTTCGTATAGGCATGAAACAGTCAAACGTTTGCGAGTGTGGAAACGGATACGAAGACTTCGACCATGTTTTGTGGAACTGCCAAAGATATACTGACCAACGCAGGACAATGACGGATGAATTGAGGAACCGAGGACTTACGACTCCAACTTGTATTAGAGATATTCTGGGAATAAGGAACAACGAAATTTTGATCATCATTAATAGCTTCATAAACAAAGCCAGAATAGTTGTATAGTGCGTAACTATAGCTTTGATTTTTTTCTGTATACTTTTAACGAAGCCCATGTATAACTTGTTTTTTTTTTGGTTATTATTATTATTTACTATTAATTATTATTTAAGATAGTTGCTACTCGGCACCGTTTTGCTGTTTTTTGCTATTGTGCCTAATAAATCAATAAAAAAATGGGATTTTCCCGAAAAAAAAAAAAAAAAATTTGCTGATTTGTTTTGTAAATTCTGCTGATCATCAGTAACGTTTTGTTAAAATTCAGCAAACTTTGCTGAAAGTACAGCAAAAAAAATTTTCCTGGACCCTTCAGCTCGGCAAAATTCAGCAAAATATTGCTGAAAGCGTTTTGTATAAGTTTACTTTTACACGGTTTTTCAAATTAACACGTTTTCTTACACGGTTTCGCGAATTACTACGGTTTTTAAACACGGTACGTATCCCCCGTGTAAAAAAAATACCCTAGTGTACTCAAAACAGCGGTCTGAGACTGTACCACCTACGAATTTGTGCGACTTGCTTAATCTTAATGCTAATGCTAATCAAATAAGTTTCCGCGTCGGTTATGTATGACATTTTTCTTGAAACTTTTTGGAACGCTTTCAGTACTCATAAAAACTTCTACCGATTGTATTGCAGATGGCGATTTTAAATCTTCCATTATACTTTAGGAAATCCAACCAATTCAGAAATGTAACTTGGAAAAGGTGAACATCATGCAATTATAACTTTATGACATTGTTCAAAATGCTTTCCGTTCCTAAAACATTAAAAATGAAGAAATTGGATGTTAGGTTACTTTGCGAGTTATATTTTAAGATATTTTTCCACAATGAAGAGAAGTGACAAAACATAAAAATGTTAATGTACAGTGTACTAGACTAGTTTTTTTTTGTCCACCCGACGATGGACGTACGAATTGGTTGAGATCTATCTTGTCACATACTAGGGCATACTTTACTTACCTCCCAGCAAAGAGACCTCTCCAAGACAGCTATGTTTTCCTTGCTTCTCTCCCTCATCAAAGTCTATTTTTGTGTTTCATTCACTTTCCCAATTTTCAAACAGTTCAACTTCATACCGTCCGGTAGAGGTGGGCAAAACGGCTCACTTCAGTGATCGGAACCGAGTCGGATCAATCACTCTAGTGAACCGGATCTTCTGAACGGATCTGCGGCTCAGTCATGAATGACCGAACCGCACTGAGCGAGCAGTCATAACTTAACGACACGTGCTTTTTCCTCACGCCAACCAAACACAGCTAAACTGCCAGCGGTGGCTCCGAACCCTCACCACTACAGTCGTATACCAACCGCATTCTGTTCGCTAGCGAAGGGTACGGCCAAAGTGGACGCGTCACGCGACGCGGATTTTCCATACCACTTGACAGCTCCTTATTATTGATTGTTATTCCTTTGCGTGCAAATTTCCGCGCCGCGTTGCGCGTCCACTCTGGCCGGTGCCGAAGAATTCACGCATGCGGTCCGCTAACAACGCACACGATGTTCAATCAGGAGAGCGCAGATCCGACTGTCCTGGGCGGCCTGACTCGAAAGGCCCAAACACGCCCAAAAACGCGAGAGTGAGTGTCGTGTGCTATTTCTGAGAGAATGAGCTGCAAGCAGTCCAGAGAGCGATGCAAAGAGAAGCGAACGGTTCTTTTCTCGAGTCTTTCGAACAGAGGCACGCGGACGGGTGATCCCGATGATCCGGCTCTCTCTGAAAAAGAACCACGGTTCGCTCACTCACTGCACGGATCCGGATCTTTTCAACGGGTCCGGATCTGATTGCCCATCTCTAGTCCGGATAGTCCTTCACTCGATGCGATTTTATTGTTTGATTAACGGATCAAACGACAAACCCTCCCTGACGCTCAATAGCACCGTAACTAAATATATACCATTCAATTGGTTTTCCTACATGCGTCCCATAATCTCACGGAGCAAGAACAAATTTCGATCCTTTTACTGCCCCATTCCACGTTACCTTGGGGATATACTACTACGATGTTTGATATGAGCGTGGATTGAGCTGCCGGAAGGTGACTTTTTGTTTCCAGGTTGTAGATAAAATCAAACAAAGCTTTTAATCAAGCTACATAACTTATTCGATTTCTTTTGTGATAGCTTTTGGTTGTTCCGAAGGGAAGGAGAGCACTAATCAAGGATTCTACCTGTTGTCACTTGAGATCTTACGCTGCTTGCAACTTGTCCCCTTTTCTCGTTGATCTGAGGAGAAGGGTTTGGCTCAGGCTCTGGGATAAATCAGGCCAAACATGTCTAAAGGTCCTATCTGCAGAAGAGAGGCTCTCTTTGGTTTCCCTCTCTTTCGTGAATATCTCAGCTGTTGATTTGTATTATGATTGTCTCCTTGCATTGAACGATGGTAAAAACCATCGTCTTTTGATTTGTACTGCAAAAATAGTTGAAAAGTGTACCATTACATTGCAATAATTGAAAGAGAAAGTGAACAAAGAGAGCCTCTCAAATGCAGATAGGACCTATTGAAATGTTTGGCCTGAAATAATTATCTGTGAGATTTGCTATGAATTCGGGTTTCCCAATCTAGACAATGAGAAGTGTTTCTGCCATCACATGATTTAATCAGTAGTATTGTTAGGAATTGTTACTATTATAGTATCCCTTCGTATGCAAAACGTGTTAATATAAAATCTAACTTAAAAAGTTACGTAGATTAATTATGAAAGAGGGACAAATACAACCAGGAGATGTTCTACTGATTCTCAGTAACCATCAATTATGTCGTTTGCTGCTTTTGTGTTGTTTCAAACCGGAGATTAAAAAGTAAGAAATATTATAAAGACATACATTGCTACACGATGTACATTGAGATGTACATTGCACTAAGTTATATTATACTGAGAGAGCCTATCCTGCATTTAATTTACTTCTAATAGTATTTATTCTTTTGAAACTACACGAATAATATTTAAATAAGATAAAACGAGCTCACCATGTTCACTTACTAAACACAGCACTATACGATTCTTCCTCAAACACCTGTACTTCAAAATGCACCAGACCGAATGAAGAGAAAAGTCTTTGGTTTCAGTGCCTACTATAATGGGTATTTTTCTGCTACAACTAGGTAAAGGAGCCATTATACTGTTGGTCATTATACAAAATATTTGTCATTGCAGGCCGACATTCAGCCAAGGTTGCTATGATTCACGTTGTGTTGGGCATCTGTTGGGCATGTTTGGCCAAATATTTGTAAATTCTTATGGGACCTTAAGTAAATTTCAAACCAATTGACTTGAATGTTTGCAAACGTTCAGGTATTATGCGTATCTAATCGCGTAAAAAAAACATGTCAATTGTTTCGAAATTGACTGAATTATAGAGAAAAGTGCCAATAGTTTCAGGCTTTTGACGTGGGCTGTCAAGCTTCACATCTACAATATTATGGTAATTTCGAAAATAGTTTTCTTTTACTTTCAATAATATATTCATTAGAAAACAACATGCTTGTTTTTTCTCTGGGTTATTATTTATATTAAAAAAAGATTCTCACAGAAAAATCAGGAAATCTCCTGATTAATCAAATTTACAACTTTTCACAAATAAGTGTAGAATTAGCGTTATGTTAAAATACACATAAATAAATAAATAAAACTTTTCACAAATGTCTTACCTTGTATAACGCATGCCGCACTAATTAAAATTAATTTTCAATTATGCTTTCCATGTACAACAGCTTTGCATAACTTGAAAACTATCCATTTTCCAGCATTAGAAAAGTAGTAAATGCTTTTCAAAACAAACATTCTGCTTGTTTTGACAGAAGTGACCGAGGGATTTATCAGTAAAACCTTTGCATCAAAATACTCTGCTTGATTTTATGTTAATTATTGTGGTTTTTACAATCCTATTCGATGCCGAGGGATTGCTCAGTTAAATTGACTTAGAAACAAAGTAGAAATATGTTAGTTTCCACAAGAGTAGCCATAAAACATTGGATTGTTAAATCAAACATAGTTTTACATTGATTTTAAATAAGCAAATCTGTTTGAAACTATAAGAATTCACATATTTTCAATCGAATTTCAATGTGTTAATTCAACAAACGTTATTTTAGTTTCAATATGAACGCTTTTCTGTCCGTGCAAAAGTATATCGGTAAAACCGTCCACGTACTCTTGTGCCATTATAAGAAAAAGTTTGTCTTCTTTCCCGACAAGGGCACTTACATATTATTCATTCCTCTGCCGCTGCCCTGATAGATAAGCCAATATTACAAACTCCAAATCCCTAAAACTTTACAGTGACACGAGGAGCATCCCAAACGAGAAAACGTTGTCACATAATCTCCTACCGTCAAGAGCAGCTCTCTATAGGTCGAGCGCTCCTTTCCGGAGGCTATTTGCCCGTGCTTGCCAAGAAACTGATCCGATTCGTAAATATATATGAACATAAATGAGTTTTCCCGAGAGCGTCAGAGGAACATATTGTTCATCGAGTTCAAGCGAGTTGACTACAAAGAACGTGGTTGCCTGCTGCTGCTGCTGCCGCTTCCGTAAGGCGACAAAATAAAACGGATAACCGTATATCTACATTGAAAGGTAAATACACGTCGAACAACGGAAAACAAACAGGCAACTCTGTCTCTCCGATGGTAAGTAAGTACAGTGTTGGTCAATGTGTTTGCATGTTTTTATTTAAATGTTGCAGACCGACATCACGCATACCAGGAACCTACATATTATCGAACTTGCATGAACCTAAAATCTCTTTCCATAGGGTTTCAGCTTATGGTCTTACCTTTCAAAAAAGCCTTTGTTCAAAATATTCTATCGGTAAAAATTGAAATAAATCAAGTATGAAGATTTTCTATCAAATGAGGTATATTCAGAGCACAATTTTGTTTATCATTCCGAACTGCAATCAACAATACATCATGCGTGACCTGTCACATACCCGATGGTCTCTTCTTAGTTTTATAAACATTATATTCACTTGTCATTTCTACGGCATCTGTGTTATATGATCAGCCCAAGGTAGTCTGCCGTGGTTAATTATTTTATTTTTTTTTTCTATTTTGTGGGCTTCGTGGTCATGCGGTTAGTGGTGGTAAACGTTTAGGTGCATATGTAGTAGTAAGTCATGACTCGGAAAAAAACTTTTCGTGAAACGAAAAATTCCGAACTAGCTTCTGTGTGTTGTCGGTTATATGATGATAGTAATATTCAGTCTGTTCAGCGTCTGGCTGAAGACGGTGTGAATTGCCATATATGTTTAATATTCTAAGTAACATGAACATTCGCCGGTGCGATTTCCACATCAGCCATCTTCTTTACCACTACCGCAATATCGCAGCTTTTCCATCAGACTTTATTTACGTGGTTAGCTTAAATTATGCCATCGTCCTGCTAACAATTGGGTGGAAAACAACTAAGAAGCATTAACGAGGGCAACAATGTGTGTGTGGTGAGGCACACAGTATACCAGGAGACGAGGCACGCTATTTAACAATGTAAACTTCAATTTTTAACGTCAACTTGTGACGTCATCCTTATCGTCCTTTTACTTAGTTGAAATTATTTTCAATAACCCGTATTTTAGTGAAAAATTGAAGTTGCTTAATGAAAATTTCACTGCAACGTCAGAAAATATATGAAATGATGTGGTTGAAATTTGAATAATTGTAATCCAGTGATTTGGGCCACAAACATCGTCAAAGTTGAAGTACTTATTTGGATGCCCACAGTTTTCACTCCGTATTGACCATAATGAAGCACCAGTGCAGCAGAAAAGTCGACGTCAATTCGTTCCATTCCATGTTCAGTTCTAAGTTTTTAATAAACAATTAATATTGTATGACGCATTTACTTAAATTTCCGTATATTAGTTATTTATGATATGACATCCCACTCGTAACACATAGTGTGTTACGCGTAATCCGTTACAAACAAATGTCAAAGAATAGACAATTGTCTATAATTGTCAACTTAAGTTTTGTGTATGAATTGCAAATATTGGCTACTGTAAAAACTTTTCTGTAAGCAAACAAGTGATGTTACACGCGTTACTCTATATTACAATGCGTTACCAAGTGATGCCCACCAACTTGCTTACAATAAGGTACACTGGATGAAGATTGGATCCTATATTTTCTGACGCTGCAGTGAAATTTTCATAAAGCTACTTTAATTTTTCAGTAGAATACGGATTTCTTCAATAGTATTTTTTTTCACTTAACTTATCATAATTCAAAATATGAAATTTCCATTAATTTGAAATTTTGACCATAGATTGCCAGTATAAACTGATGATGAAGTGGTGAAATTTTCAGTCAAATATATTGATAATTGCTAAAGTTACAAAAGATTGAACTTGACGGATTTTGGGAGGAAAATTCGGCTCGGTTTTTTTGCTACTTAGTACTTAGAGATCTTGCAGGCGATATGCTAAGCTCATGTATCTGAGAGCTGGCGCGGGCTGCATCAGATGTACTCGTACTAGTGAAGAACGCCGAGCGAAAGTGCTTCATGTGCACATTTTTGGCGGAGGAAGTCCTTGTACTAGCGTGTGCAGTGATCTTGCCTAGGGGGGGACCGAAACGTCGGCGAAGATAAGAAACATTCAACGCTAAAACCAAAGACTGCCTTAGCCGAAATCCGAAATTGTAAATCGCCAAGTACTTAACATTGGGATTCTGGAGGAGACTTTGATAAACGTATCGTATAACTGGCAGTTTGAGTGTTCGACTCTTGCACTGAATGTTTAATTTTTCGGTTAAGCAGTCAACAAACTCTTTCAACAAATCATTTAGTTTGTTCAACAGACTCAGAACGAACAAAGATTTTTCCTTTGAAGATGACAAGAAACATTGCCGAAACGTAAAGAAACGCATACCAGGAACCTAAGTATTATCAAACTTGCATGAACCTGAACTATTTTTTGGGCATTTCACACCGTTCTCTTCCAGACGCTGGACAGACTGAATACCACCATTTAACCACCATATAACAGACAACACACAGAAGCTAGTTAGGAATTTTTCGTTTCACGAAAAGTTTCTTCAGAGTCTTACTCCATGACTTACTACATATACACCTAAACACACCTTACCGCATGACCACGAAGCCCACAAAATAAAAAAAATGAGCTAATTAACCACGGCAGACCCCTTGGGCTGATCATATAACACAGATGCCGGAGAAATGACAAGTGAATATAATGTTTATAAAACTAAGAAGAGGCCATCGGGTATGTGACAGGTCACGCATGATGTCTTGTTGTTTGCAGTTCGGAATGATCGACAAAATTATGCTCTGAATATACCTCATTTGATAGAAAATCTTCAAACTTGATTTATTTCAATTTTTACCGATAGAATATTTTGAACAAAGGCTTTTCTGAAAGGTAAGACCATAAGCTGAAACCCTCTGGAAAAAGATTTTAGGTTCATGCAAGTTCGATAATATTTAGGTTCCTGGTATGCGTGCGCCCGGGGCCCGGGCCCCCCTGGCCCCCCCTTTTTTTTTTTTTTTTCCTTCTAAACCATAGGGGGATAAATCTGCTCATCAGACACCCTAACAGGAAGGTTAGGGTAGTGTGGGGATGAGGCCGTCTTCTACAATGCCGGTAGAAGCCAGGACTACTCTCTCCTCGACCCACTAAAACACATTCCTATGGTCGCCAAACCCTACGTCTCTCCGGAACCACCAAGAAGGTATTGCTTCAGAGAGACCCCCCCTTAGATCCGGCTTTGTGTACATGTATATGCTGAAATTAACGAATTTCGCAAGCGCGCGGGTTTTCTGCTAGTAAAATTGAAAATTTCACCGGAAAACACAATTGCCAAGCTCATTTAAGATTCCGACCAAAAACATTTCCATTTTGTTTGAGCGACATTTTATTCAATCGCCATTGCCATGCTTTGGCGGATCCATCATCATCATTTTCCATAATTGTTATGTCGAAACCAACAATGTAACTTTGAGTTTATTTTTCTATTTCAGTGTAAACAAACTTCATTACACATTGGTTATAATCTAATCTCCTATGCAACAAACAACATGTTGCACAGAGGCTCCACCTCCTGTATTTTTTCGGTTGCATAGCTGTGGGTTTCGATGTTGCAGTCATTTAGAATCGACTTTTGCATTTGTCGCATAGAAATTACCGTGATTTAGTTGTAACAAAGTGTGCTGCTTGGGAGAGTAACATTGCATAATCAACTATGCTTACTGAACCTGCCTGATTACTAATAGATATTTTTATATACATTTAGAGTCGTCCAAACTACTTTAGAGTATTGCCCTTGAGATCTAAACAAAAAAATTACTCCAATACGCAGAATAAGATCTACATCTGTAACAATATAGGTAGTAAACGAAAGTAACATAATCAACTATGGTTACTGGAGCTATTGGAAGACTGATTTGCAGTATTATAAACTTTTGGGATATTCAGGGTCATGCAAACTGTCCTGGAACACAACAAAACTACTCAAAAGAGCAGAACTTCAGATCTACACTCTGCTATACAGAGTAATGTTCCCTATGGAGGATCTATTTGAAGACTGATTTTTATGGTCTTAGGACCAAAAAAGGTAGCAAAAGAGCTATTGCATTATAACCCGATGTTTTTGTTTATTTATTCAACTTTTTTTTTCTTTATACTTAACCGAAACTGCCGGGTGATAATGCAAAAGCCGTTCTGCTGCCGTTAATACTGCCAAGGCCGAAAATATCCCTTCTGCCGGTTGTAACACCAACAGTCGTAAACATCATATTTCGAAATAAACTTAAAAACTTAAGCACTGGAAGACAAAGTGCATTTCATTGATAAAATGAGAGATAAATTTGTGAAAACATTCCACTTGTTTTTGGTGGGATTCGAACTCACGATTCTTTTTTTTTTTTTTAGAATGAGAAAATCTGCAACAGATACCCAAGAGGTGGTTCCTCGGGTGATGTGGGGATCGACCCACTAAAAACTCATTCTCTCATTTCCTTACCTTCGCGGTACGCCCGTTAGGGATGACTTCGAGAAGGGGGGGGGGACCGTACATGAGTACACTCTAATAGTAAGCGTTCCACCAGCTACCGCCTTAAGTTGTTCACTCTCCCCTGGAGGCTCGGGTCCTGGCTAGTACTTAGACTACCCGTTGAACTCAAGCTCCTGGATGGGGAAGGGGGGCCAACTCAACTAGCTGTTGTTCGGCTCGCCATTTACTCTGTAGTTCAAGTACGATTTGAGAAACCGTGGAAGTAACGGAGTCCCACTTGTCCGCTCCCATACACATCCTTTCAACAATGTTGTCAGGCGTGATATCTCTACCGCATACCTCCTGCATACTCGACCTTTGCTCCACGATTCTGTATCGCGCTAGTCCGGCGCTTTAACGAACTAAGGCGCAGAACAAGCTTTACGAATGCGCAGAATAAACAGTCAAATTTGATTGGAAGCGCCACCCTAACCGGACCCGTCTTTCACAACTTTATCTCTCGTTTCAGCTTTAAGTGTCAATCTGCCGCACTATTGTGTACAATAAAGAAGTGCGAGTGCATTGTTTTTAGAATATTGATGTTGAAGCTCGAGTGACGCATACCGTCTACCCCCGTTGGTTTGACCGCGTCTAATCTAAACACTTTGTAATTTGAACCCGGTTGATCTGCATATCCTTCAAACTAAAATGGTTCAAACGTCATTATGCTCATGGAACGGGGTTAAACGCAACGCAGAATCAAAACATAATAGCATATAAGGTAACTAGCAATGTGTTTTTCGATACCCACAGGGTTACTAGAAATTCAAATTAAAAATGAACCCCGTTGGTTTGCTGAATGAGGTGTCGTTCAAACCAACGGGGGTAGACGGTACTTCGTCTCCGACTATCTGATCAGTACAAGCTCAACGTTGAGCGCTCATCGCGGTCGAACGCTCGACCGAACAACTAGTTTGCAGATCTTTTATAAACCATTTTTGAATAAATTGTTATCGGCCATACTTTCAAAAAAGTGTGAAAAAGAAAATCGACACAAATTCAGAGATTTTTTTGAAAGAATTGCCAATTGCATTTCCTCAAATGAATATTCATCAATTTGATACATGCAATGTAATAGTTTCTTGAATGAGGTGGCGCGTAGACTCGGAGAATGGCTACTAGCCATTGGCTAGTTCAGATGCGGTACAAGAGGTGGTCCAGGGTTTCGGAGTCGGCTTCCTAGGTCATACCGGTGCCCTGCGGTCGAGATCGACCCTTACAGCGATTAAGTGGCGGAGAGGAAGTCCTGGTAGCATTGCTGTCGTCGCGTCGGTCTACTGGGTTGGATCCGAGCCCGCGGTTGGAAAGACCGGTGGTCCTCTACGGACACGAGACATGGACCATGCTCGAGGAGGAGGATATTAGTTTTGTTTCCGATAGAATAAAAATAAGCGCACTTCGTTTCAAATATGTATCGAAAAAAAAAAGTTTCAAAAGTGTTGTCCAACACTGTTCGTCACATCGAAGAAGACAGGAACAGGGAACATCACTCTCGTGGTGGTGTCGCCCAAAGGAACTTCAGGAATAAAAGCCGTAAACCTGGTGACAGATATATCGAATAAAAAACAGCACAATGTTACAATAAAATAATGAGGGTTTTCTGGCTGGATGCACACAATGCGCGAAAAGTAAATGAATCGTCAGCAATCTTCTTGGAAAGATAAACAAACACCGAAATTACACCCCCGGGATAATGAAAAACGGGTTCTGATGGAAAAGGACATCCGTGTAAAACCGCGTAACGGGGGAAGTGCGCTACTTCACATCGGCGCGAAAGAGTGCAGCTGATCGACTGTGATTGCGGAAAGGATTAGGCGTTATTAGATGATTGTGATCTAAATTTGAGTGAGGGGGTGTCCATAGACCCGGGTACGAAAAACATTGTATGGAATGTTATCTCAATACCACTGTTTTTGTCATACTTAGATTAAAAGATTTTCTTTTATGAATTTTCAAAACTATCTAAAAAGGCGGAAATTAGAACCAGATGAAGAATATTTTTCTCTCATTATCTACGTTCTTTCTGAAATTAGAGATCTTACGCTATATTTTGCGTCGTAGGAAATATTAGATTCATTTAACAAACAAAAGGTATTACGAAAATCTCAAAATAAATCCACTAGCCAATCTAGTCTTGAGTCTAAATGCATATGGTCAAAGAAAGGCTCTCTTTGTTAGAAATGCCGTTAGATCTCAATAATTAGATGCCCCACGGCATCTGTAACTACATAGACATCCTCCAGTGTCATAACTCTCCAGCGCCAGCATCAACAAATCAAACACTTATTAAATTCCACAGACGCAATCCAGCATCTCTAACCATCAACGCTCGCATCCGTGGT
>NW_026916930.1:0-53525 GCF_035046485.1 Aedes albopictus
GACATTCTGGACCGCCCCCTCAGGAAGCGAAATATTATAAAATGCCAATTTTGGTTATTTTGGGTGCACACTGTTAACGCCCTGACCACATCAGTTTTAGTGAATATGGATTTTTAAACAATTCGACATTCTGAACCGCCCCCTCAGGAAGCGAAATATTATAAAATACCAATTATTGTTATTTTGGGTGCACACTGTTAACGCCCTGACCACATCAGTTTTAGTGAATATGGATTTTTAAACAATTCGACATTCTGAACCGCCCCCTCAGGAAGCAAAATATTATAAAATGCCAATTTTGGTTTTTTTGGGTGCACACTGTTAACGCCCTGACCACATCAGTTTTAGTGAATTTGGATTTTTAAACAATTCGGCATTCTGGACCGCCCCCTGCAGTGGTGTCATCGTGGTTACTCCAAATTACTCACTGAGTAACCAGCTCTTCAGTTCAAAAAAAAAATTTTTTTTTTCAGGATGCAAAATATAATAAAATACCAATTTTGATTATTATGGGTGCACACTGTTAACGCCCTGACCACATCAGTTTTAGTGAATATGGATTTTTAAACAATTCGACATTCTGGACCGCCCCCTCAGGAAGCGAAATATTATAAAATGCCAATTTTGGTTATTTTGGGTGCACACTGTTAACGCCCTGACCACATCAGTTTTAGTGAATATGGATTTTTAAACAATTCGACATTCTGAACCGCCCCCTCAGGAAGCGAAATATTATAAAATACCAATTATGGTTATTTTGGGTGCACACTGTTAACGCCCTGACCACATCAGTTTTAGTGAATATGGATTTTTAAACAATTCGACATTCTGAACCGCCCCCTCAGGAAGCGAAATATTATAAAATACCAATTATGGTTATTTTGGGTGCACACTGTTAACGCCCTGACCACATCAGTTTTAGTGAATTTGGATTTTTAAACAATTCGGCATTCTGGACCGCCCCCTGCAGTGGTGTCATCGTGGTTACTCCAAATTACTCACTGAGTAACCAGCTCTTCAGTTCAAAAAAAAAATTTTTTTTTTCAGGATGCAAAATATAATAAAATACCAATTTTGATTATTATGGGTGCACACTGTTAACGCCCTGACCACATCAGTTTTAGTGAATATGGATTTTTAAACAATTCGACATTCTGGACCGCCCCCTCAGGAAGCGAAATATTATAAAATACCAATTTTGGTTATTTTGGGTGCACACTGTTAACGCCCTGACCACATCAGTTTTAGTGAATATGGATTTTTAAACAATTCGACATTCTGGACCGCCCCCTCAGGAAGCGAAATATTATAAAATGCCAATTTTGGTTATTTTGGGTGCACACTGTTAACGCCCTGACCACATCAGTTTTAGTGAATATGGATTTTTAAACAATTCGACATTCTGGACCGCCCCCTCAGGAAGCGAAATATTATAAAATGCCAATTTTGGTTATTTTGGGTGCACACTGTTAACGCCCTGACCACATCAATTTTAGTGAATATGGATTTTTAAACAATTCGGCATTCTGGACCGCCCCCTGCAGTGGTGTCATCGTGGTTACTCCAAATTACTCACTGAGTAACCAGCTCTTCAGTTCAAAAAAAAAATTTTTTTTTTTCAGGATGCAAAATATAATAAAATACCAATTTTGATTATTATGGGTGCACACTGTTAACGCCCTGACCACATCAGTTTTAGTGAATATGGATTTTTAAACAATTCGACATTCTGGACCGCCCCCTCAGGAAGCGAAATATTATAAAATGCCAATTTTGGTTATTTTGGGTGCACACTGTTAACGCCCTGACCACATCAGTTTTAGTGAATATGGATTTTTAAACAATTCGACATTCTGAACCGCCCCCTCAGGAAGCGAAATATTATAAAATACCAATTATTGTTATTTTGGGTGCACACTGTTAACGCCCTGACCACATCAGTTTTAGTGAATATGGATTTTTAAACAATTCGACATTCTGGACCGCCCCCTCAGGAAGCGAAATATTATAAAATGCCAATTTTGGTTATTTTGGGTGCACACTGTTAACGCCCTGACCACATCAGTTTTAGTGAATTTGGATTTTTAAACAATTCGGCATTCTGGACCGCCCCCTGCAGTGGTGTCATCGTGGTTACTCCAAATTACTCACTGAGTAACCAGCTCTTCAGTTCAAAAAAAAAATTTTTTTTTTCAGGATGCAAAATATAATAAAATACCAATTTTGATTATTATGGGTGCACACTGTTAACGCCCTGACCACATCAGTTTTAGTGAATATGGATTTTTAAACAATTCGACATTCTGGACCGCCCCCTCAGGAAGCGAAATATTATAAAATGCCAATTTTGGTTATTTTGGGTGCACACTGTTAACGCCCTGACCACATCAGTTTTAGTGAATATGGATTTTTAAACAATTCGACATTCTGGACAGCCCCCTCAGGAAGCGAAATATTATAAAATGCCAATTTTGGTTATTTTGGGTGCACACTGTTAACGCCCTGACCACATCAATTTTAGTGAATATGGATTTTTAAACAATTCGGCATTCTGGACCGCCCCCTGCAGTGGTGTCATCGTGGTTACTCCAAATTACTCACTGAGTAACCAGCTCTTCAGTTCAAAAAAAAAATTTTTTTTTTTCAGGATGCAAAATATAATAAAATACCAATTTTGATTATTATGGGTGCACACTGTTAACGCCCTGACCACATCAGTTTTAGTGAATATGGATTTTTAAACAATTCGACATTCTGGACCGCCCCCTCAGGAAGCGAAATATTATAAAATGCCAATTTTGGTTATTTTGGGTGCACACTGTTAACGCCCTGACCACATCAGTTTTAGTGAATATGGATTTTTAAACAATTCGACATTCTGCAGGAAGCGAAATATTATAAAATGCCAATTTTGGTTATTTTGGGTGCACACTGTTAACGCCCTGACCACATCAGTTTTAGTGAATATGGATTTTTAAACAATTCGACATTCTGAACCGCCCCCTCAGGAAGCGAAATATTATAAAATGCCAATTTTGGTTATTTTGGGTGCACACTGTTAACGCCCTGACCACATCAATTTTAGTGAATATGGATTTTTAAACAATTCGGCATTCTGGACCGCCCCCTGCAGTGGTGTCATCGTGGTTACTCCAAATTACTCACTGAGTAACCAGCTCTTCAGTTCAAAAAAAAATTTTTTTTTTCAGGATGCAAAATATAATAAAATACCAATTTTGATTATTATGGGTGCACACTGTTAACGCCCTGACCACATCAGTTTTAGTGAATATGGATTTTTAAACAATTCGACATTCTGGACCGCCCCCTCAGGAAGCGAAATATTATAAAATGCCAATTTTGGTTATTTTGGGTGCACACTGTTAACGCCCTGACCACATCAGTTTTAGTGAATATGGATTTTTAAACAATTCGACATTCTGAACCGCCCCCTCAGGAAGCGAAATATTATAAAATACCAATTATGGTTATTTTGGGTGCACACTGTTAACGCCCTGACCACATCAGTTTTAGTGAATATGGATTTTTAAACAATTCGACATTCTGGACCGCCCCCTCAGGAAGCGAAATATTATAAAATGCCAATTTTGGTTATTTTGGGTGCACACTGTTAACGCCCTGACCACATCAGTTTTAGTGAATATGGATTTTTAAACAATTCGACATTCTGAACCGCCCCCTCAGGAAGCAAAATATTATAAAATGCCAATTTTGGTTATTTTGGGTGCACACTGTTAACGCCCTGACCACATCAGTTTTAGTGAATATGGATTTTTAAACAATTCGACATTCTGAACCGCCCCCTCAGGAAGCAAAATATTATAAAATGCCAATTTTGGTTTTTTTGGGTGCACACTGTTAACGCCCTGACCACATCAGTTTTAGTGAATTTGGATTTTTAAACAATTCGGCATTCTGGACCGCCCCCTGCAGTGGTGTCATCGTGGTTACTCCAAATTACTCACTGAGTAACCAGCTCTTCAGTTCAAAAAAAAAATTTTTTTTTTCAGGATGCAAAATATAATAAAATACCAATTTTGATTATTATGGGTGCACACTGTTAACGCCCTGACCACATCAGTTTTAGTGAATATGGATTTTTAAACAATTCGACATTCTGGACCGCCCCCTCAGGAAGCGAAATATTATAAAATGCCAATTTTGGTTATTTTGGGTGCACACTGTTAACGCCCTGACCACATCAGTTTTAGTGAATATGGATTTTTAAACAATTCGACATTCTGGACAGCCCCCTCAGGAAGCGAAATATTATAAAATGCCAATTTTGGTTTTTTTGGGTGCACACTGTTAACGCCCTGACCACATCAGTTTTAGTGAATTTGGATTTTTAAACAATTCGGCATTCTGGACCGCCCCCTGCAGTGGTGTCATCGTGGTTACTCCAAATTACTCACTGAGTAACCAGCTCTTCAGTTCAAAAAAAAAATTTTTTTTTTCAGGATGCAAAATATAATAAAATACCAATTTTGATTATTATGGGTGCACACTGTTAACGCCCTGACCACATCAGTTTTAGTGAATATGGATTTTTAAACAATTCGACATTCTGGACCGCCCCCTCAGGAAGCGAAATATTATAAAATGCCAATTTTGGTTATTTTGGGTGCACACTGTTAACGCCCTGACCACATCAGTTTTAGTGAATATGGATTTTTAAACAATTCGACATTCTGGACCGCCCCCTCAGGAAGCGAAATATTATAAAATGCCAATTTTGGTTATTTTGGGTGCACACTGTTAACGCCCTGACCACATCAGTTTTAGTGAATATGGATTTTTAAACAATTCGACATTCTGGACCGCCCCCTCAGGAAGCGAAATATTATAAAATGCCAATTTTGGTTATTTTGGGTGCACACTGTTAACGCCCTGACCACATCAGTTTTAGTGAATATGGATTTTTAAACAATTCGACATTCTGGACAGCCCCCTCAGGAAGTGAAATATTATAAAATGCCAATTTTGGTTATTTTGGGTGCACACTGTTAACGCCCTGACCACATAAGTTTTAGTGAATATGGATTTTTAAACAATTCGACATTCTGGACCGCCCCCTCAGGAAGCGAAATATTATAAAATGCCAATTTTGGTTATTTTGGGTGCACACTGTTAACGCCCTGACCACATCAGTTTTAGTGAATATGGATTTTTAAACAATTCGACATTCTGGACAGCCCCCTCAGGAAGCGAAATATTATAAAATGCCAATTTTGGTTTTTTTGGGTGCACACTGTTAACGCCCTGACCACATCAGTTTTAGTGAATTTGGATTTTTAAACAATTCGGCATTCTGGACCGCCCCCTGCAGTGGTGTCATCGTGGTTACTCCAAATTACTCACTGAGTAACCAGCTCTTCAGTTCAAAAAAAAAATTTTTTTTTCAGGATGCAAAATATAATAAAATACCAATTTTGATTATTATGGGTGCACACTGTTAACGCCCTGACCACATCAGTTTTAGTGAATATGGATTTTTAAACAATTCGACATTCTGGACCGCCCCCTCAGGAAGCGAAATATTATAAAATGCCAATTTTGGTTATTTTGGGTGCACACTGTTAACGCCCTGACCACATCAGTTTTAGTGAATATGGATTTTTAAACAATTCGACATTCTGGACCGCCCCCTCAGGAAGCGAAATATTATAAAATGCCAATTTTGGTTATTTTGGGTGCACACTGTTAACGCCCTGACCACATAAGTTTTAGTGAATATGGATTTTTAAACAATTCGACATTCTGGACCGCCCCCTCAGGAAGCGAAATATTATAAAATGCCAATTTTGGTTATTTTGGGTGCACACTGTTAACGCCCTGACCACATCAGTTTTAGTGAATATGGATTTTTAAACAATTCGACATTCTGGACAGCCCCCTCAGGAAGCGAAATATTATAAAATGCCAATTTTGGTTATTTTGGGTGCACACTGTTAACGCCCTGACCACATCAGTTTTAGTGAATATGGATTTTTAAACAATTCGACATTCTGGACCGCCCCCTCAGGAAGCGAAATATTATAAAATGCCAATTTTGGTTATTTTGGGTGCACACTGTTAACGCCCTGACCACATCAGTTTTAGTGAATATGGATTTTTAAACAATTCGACATTCTGAACCGCCCCCTCAGGAAGCGAAATATTATAAAATACCAATTATGGTTATTTTGGGTGCACCCTGTTAACGCCCTGACCACATCAGTTTTAGTGAATATGGATTTTTAAACAATTCGACATTCTGGACCGCCCCCTCAGGAAGCGAAATATTATAAAATGCCAATTTTGGTTATTTTGGGTGCACACTGTTAACGCCCTGACCACATCAGTTTTAGTGAATATGGATTTTTAAACAATTCGACATTCTGGACCGCCCCCTCAGGAAGCGAAATATTATAAAATACCAATTTTGGTTATTTTGGGTGCACACTGTTAACGCCCTGACCACATCAGTTTTAGTGAATATGGATTTTTAAACAATTCGACATTCTGGACCGCCCCCTCAGGAAGCGAAATATTATAAAATGCCAATTTTGGTTATTTTGGGTGCACACTGTTAACGCCCTGACCACATCAGTTTTAGTGAATATGGATTTTTAAACAATTCGACATTCTGGACCGCCCCCTCAGGAAGCGAAATATTATAAAATGCCAATTTTGGTTATTTTGGGTGCACACTGTTAACGCCCTGACCACATCAGTTTTAGTGAATATGGATTTTTAAACAATTCGACATTCTGGACCGCCCCCTCAGGAAGCGAAATATTATAAAATGCCAATTTTGGTTATTTTGGGTGCACACTGTTAACGCCCTGACCACATCAGTTTTAGTGAATATGGATTTTTAAACAATTCGACATTCTGGACCGCCCCCTCAGGAAGCGAAATATTATAAAATACCAATTTTGGTTATTTTGGGTGCACACTGTTAACGCCCTGACCACATCAGTTTTAGTGAATATGGATTTTTAAACAATTCGACATTCTGGACCGCCCCCTCAGGAAGCGAAATATTATAAAATGCCAATTTTGGTTATTTTGGGTGCACACTGTTAACGCCCTGACCACATCAGTTTTAGTGAATATGGATTTTTAAACAATTCGACATTCTGGACCGCCCCCTCAGGAAGCGAAATATTATAAAATGCCAATTTTGGTTATTTTGGGTGCACACTGTTAACGCCCTGACCACATCAGTTTTAGTGAATATGGATTTTTAAACAATTCGACATTCTGAACCGCCCCCTCAGGAAGCGAAATATTATAAAATGCCAATTTTGGTTATTTTGGGTGCACACTGTTAACGCCCTGACCACATCAGTTTTAGTGAATATGGATTTTTAAACAATTCGACATTCTGAACCGCCCCCTCAGGAAGCGAAATATTATAAAATGCCAATTTTGGTTATTTTGGGTGCACACTGTTAACGCCCTGACCACATCAATTTTAGTGAATATGGATTTTTAAACAATTCGGCATTCTGGACCGCCCCCTGCAGTGGTGTCATCGTGGTTACTCCAAATTACTCACTGAGTAACCAGCTCTTCAGTTCAAAAAAAAATTTTTTTTTTTCAGGATGCAAAATATAATAAAATACCAATTTTGATTATTATGGGTGCACACTGTTAACGCCCTGACCACATCAGTTTTAGTGAATATGGATTTTTAAACAATTCGACATTCTGGACCGCCCCCTCAGGAAGCGAAATATTATAAAATGCCAATTTTGGTTATTTTTGGTGCACACTGTTAACGCCCTGACCACATCAGTTTTAGTGAATATGGATTTTTAAACAATTCGACATTCTGAACCGCCCCCTCAGGAAGCGAAATATTATAAAATACCAATTATGGTTATTTTGGGTGCACACTGTTAACGCCCTGACCACATCAGTTTTAGTGAATATGGATTTTTAAACAATTCGACATTCTGGACCGCCCCCTCAGGAAGCGAAATATTATAAAATGCCAATTTTGGTTATTTTGGGTGCACACTGTTAACGCCCTGACCACATCAGTTTTAGTGAATATGGATTTTTAAACAATTCGACATTCTGAACCGCCCCCTCAGGAAGCAAAATATTATAAAATGCCAATTTTGGTTATTTTGGGTGCACACTGTTAACGCCCTGACCACATCAGTTTTAGTGAATATGGATTTTTAAACAATTCGACATTCTGAACCGCCCCCTCAGGAAGCAAAATATTATAAAATGCCAATTTTGGTTTTTTTGGGTGCACACTGTTAACGCCCTGACCACATCAGTTTTAGTGAATTTGGATTTTTAAACAATTCGGCATTCTGGACCGCCCCCTGCAGTGGTGTCATCGTGGTTACTCCAAATTACTCACTGAGTAACCAGCTCTTCAGTTCAAAAAAAAAATTTTTTTTTTCAGGATGCAAAATATAATAAAATACCAATTTTGATTATTATGGGTGCACACTGTTAACGCCCTGACCACATCAGTTTTAGTGAATATGGATTTTTAAACAATTCGACATTCTGGACCGCCCCCTCAGGAAGCGAAATATTATAAAATGCCAATTTTGGTTATTTTGGGTGCACACTGTTAACGCCCTGACCACATCAGTTTTAGTGAATATGGATTTTTAAACAATTCGACATTCTGGACAGCCCCCTCAGGAAGCGAAATATTATAAAATGCCAATTTTGGTTTTTTTGGGTGCACACTGTTAACGCCCTGACCACATCAGTTTTAGTGAATTTGGATTTTTAAACAATTCGGCATTCTGGACCGCCCCCTGCAGTGGTGTCATCGTGGTTACTCCAAATTACTCACTGAGTAACCAGCTCTTCAGTTCAAAAAAAAAATTTTTTTTTTCAGGATGCAAAATATAATAAAATACCAATTTTGATTATTATGGGTGCACACTGTTAACGCCCTGACCACATCAGTTTTAGTGAATATGGATTTTTAAACAATTCGACATTCTGGACCGCCCCCTCAGGAAGCGAAATATTATAAAATGCCAATTTTGGTTATTTTGGGTGCACACTGTTAACGCCCTGACCACATCAGTTTTAGTGAATATGGATTTTTAAACAATTCGACATTCTGAACCGCCCCCTCAGGAAGCGAAATATTATAAAATACCAATTATGGTTATTTTGGGTGCACACTGTTAACGCCCTGACCACATCAGTTTTAGTGAATATGGATTTTTAAACAATTCGACATTCTGAACCGCCCCCTCAGGAAGCGAAATATTATAAAATACCAATTATGGTTATTTTGGGTGCACACTGTTAACGCCCTGACCACATCAGTTTTAGTGAATTTGGATTTTTAAACAATTCGGCATTCTGGACCGCCCCCTGCAGTGGTGTCATCGTGGTTACTCCAAATTACTCACTGAGTAACCAGCTCTTCAGTTCAAAAAAAAAATTTTTTTTTTCAGGATGCAAAATATAATAAAATACCAATTTTGATTATTATGGGTGCACACTGTTAACGCCCTGACCACATCAGTTTTAGTGAATATGGATTTTTAAACAATTCGACATTCTGGACCGCCCCCTCAGGAAGCGAAATATTATAAAATACCAATTTTGGTTATTTTGGGTGCACACTGTTAACGCCCTGACCACATCAGTTTTAGTGAATATGGATTTTTAAACAATTCGACATTCTGGACCGCCCCCTCAGGAAGCGAAATATTATAAAATGCCAATTTTGGTTATTTTGGGTGCACACTGTTAACGCCCTGACCACATCAGTTTTAGTGAATATGGATTTTTAAACAATTCGACATTCTGGACCGCCCCCTCAGGAAGCGAAATATTATAAAATGCCAATTTTGGTTATTTTGGGTGCACACTGTTAACGCCCTGACCACATCAGTTTTAGTGAATATGGATTTTTAAACAATTCGACATTCTGGACAGCCCCCTCAGGAAGTGAAATATTATAAAATGCCAATTTTGGTTATTTTGGGTGCACACTGTTAACGCCCTGACCACATCAGTTTTAGTGAATATGGATTTTTAAACAATTCGACATTCTGAACCGCCCCCTCAGGAAGCAAAATATTATAAAATGCCAATTTTGGTTATTTTGGGTGCACACTGTTAACGCCCTGACCACATCAGTTTTAGTGAATATGGATTTTTAAACAATTCGACATTCTGGACAGCCCCCTCAGGAAGCGAAATATTATAAAATGCCAATTTTGGTTTTTTTGGGTGCACACTGTTAACGCCCTGACCACATCAGTTTTAGTGAATATGGATTTTTAAACAATTCGACATTCTGGACAGCCCCCTCAGGAAGCGAAATATTATAAAATGCCAATTTTGGTTATTTTGGGTGCACACTGTTAACGCCCTGACCACATCAGTTTTAGTGAATATGGATTTTTAAACAATTCGACATTCTGGACAGCCCCCTCAGGAAGCGAAATATTATAAAATGCCAATTTTGGTTTTTTTGGGTGCACACTGTTAACGCCCTGACCACATCAGTTTTAGTGAATATGGATTTTTAAACAATTCGACATTCTGGACAGCCCCCTCAGGAAGCGAAATATTATAAAATGCCAATTTTGGTTATTTTGGGTGCACACTGTTAACGCCCTGACCACATCAGTTTTAGTGAATTTGGATTTTTAAACAATTCGGCATTCTGGACCGCCCCCTGCAGTGGTGTCATCGTGGTTACTCCAAATTACTCACTGAGTAACCAGCTCTTCAGTTCAAAAAAAAAATTTTTTTTTTCAGGATGCAAAATATAATAAAATACCAATTTTGATTATTATGGGTGCACACTGTTAACGCCCTGACCACATCAGTTTTAGTGAATATGGATTTTTAAACAATTCGACATTCTGGACCGCCCCCTCAGGAAGCGAAATATTATAAAATACCAATTTTGGTTATTTTGGGTGCACACTGTTAACGCCCTGACCACATCAGTTTTAGTGAATATGGATTTTTAAACAATTCGACATTCTGGACAGCCCCCTCAGGAAGCGAAATATTATAAAATGCCAATTTTGGTTATTTTGGGTGCACACTGTTAACGCCCTGACCACATAAGTTTTAGTGAATATGGATTTTTAAACAATTCGACATTCTGGACAGCCCCCTCAGGAAGCGAAATATTATAAAATGCCAATTTTGGTTATTTTGGGTGCACACTGTTAACGCCCTGACCACATCAGTTTTAGTGAATATGGATTTTTAAACAATTCGACATTCTGGACAGCCCCCTCAGGAAGCGAAATATTATAAAATGCCAATTTTGGTTATTTTGGGTGCACACTGTTAACGCCCTGACCACATCAGTTTTAGTGAATATGGATTTTTAAACAATTCGACATTCTGGACCGCCCCCTCAGGAAGCGAAATATTATAAAATGCCAATTTTGGTTATTTTGGGTGCACACTGTTAACGCCCTGACCACATCAGTTTTAGTGAATATGGATTTTTAAACAATTCGACATTCTGAACCGCCCCCTCAGGAAGCGAAATATTATAAAATACCAATTATGGTTATTTTGGGTGCACCCTGTTAACGCCCTGACCACATCAGTTTTAGTGAATATGGATTTTTAAACAATTCGACATTCTGGACCGCCCCCTCAGGAAGCGAAATATTATAAAATGCCAATTTTGGTTATTTTGGGTGCACACTGTTAACGCCCTGACCACATCAGTTTTAGTGAATATGGATTTTTAAACAATTCGACATTCTGGACCGCCCCCTCAGGAAGCGAAATATTATAAAATACCAATTTTGGTTATTTTGGGTGCACACTGTTAACGCCCTGACCACATCAGTTTTAGTGAATATGGATTTTTAAACAATTCGACATTCTGGACCGCCCCCTCAGGAAGCGAAATATTATAAAATGCCAATTTTGGTTATTTTGGGTGCACACTGTTAACGCCCTGACCACATCAGTTTTAGTGAATATGGATTTTTAAACAATTCGACATTCTGGACCGCCCCCTCAGGAAGCGAAATATTATAAAATGCCAATTTTGGTTATTTTGGGTGCACACTGTTAACGCCCTGACCACATCAGTTTTAGTGAATATGGATTTTTAAACAATTCGACATTCTGGACAGCCCCCTCAGGAAGCGAAATATTATAAAATGCCAATTTTGGTTATTTTGGGTGCACACTGTTAACGCCCTGACCACATCAATTTTAGTGAATATGGATTTTTAAACAATTCGGCATTCTGGACCGCCCCCTCAGGAAGCGAAATATTATAAAATGCCAATTTTGGTTATTTTGGGTGCACACTGTTAACGCCCTGACCACATCAGTTTTAGTGAATATGGATTTTTAAACAATTCGACATTCTGAACCGCCCCCTCAGGAAGCGAAATATTATAAAATGCCAATTTTGGTTATTTTGGGTGCACACTGTTAACGCCCTGACCACATCAGTTTTAGTGAATATGGATTTTTAAACAATTCGACATTCTGAACCGCCCCCTCAGGAAGCGAAATATTATAAAATGCCAATTTTGGTTATTTTGGGTGCACACTGTTAACGCCCTGACCACATCAATTTTAGTGAATATGGATTTTTAAACAATTCGGCATTCTGGACCGCCCCCTGCAGTGGTGTCATCGTGGTTACTCCAAATTACTCACTGAGTAACCAGCTCTTCAGTTCAAAAAAAAATTTTTTTTTTTCAGGATGCAAAATATAATAAAATACCAATTTTGATTATTATGGGTGCACACTGTTAACGCCCTGACCACATCAGTTTTAGTGAATATGGATTTTTAAACAATTCGACATTCTGGACCGCCCCCTCAGGAAGCGAAATATTATAAAATGCCAATTTTGGTTATTTTGGGTGCACACTGTTAACGCCCTGACCACATCAGTTTTAGTGAATATGGATTTTTAAACAATTCGACATTCTGAACCGCCCCCTCAGGAAGCGAAATATTATAAAATACCAATTATGGTTATTTTGGGTGCACACTGTTAACGCCCTGACCACATCAGTTTTAGTGAATATGGATTTTTAAACAATTCGACATTCTGGACCGCCCCCTCAGGAAGCGAAATATTATAAAATGCCAATTTTGGTTATTTTGGGTGCACACTGTTAACGCCCTGACCACATCAGTTTTAGTGAATATGGATTTTTAAACAATTCGACATTCTGAACCGCCCCCTCAGGAAGCAAAATATTATAAAATGCCAATTTTGGTTATTTTGGGTGCACACTGTTAACGCCCTGACCACATCAGTTTTAGTGAATATGGATTTTTAAACAATTCGACATTCTGAACCGCCCCCTCAGGAAGCAAAATATTATAAAATGCCAATTTTGGTTTTTTTGGGTGCACACTGTTAACGCCCTGACCACATCAGTTTTAGTGAATTTGGATTTTTAAACAATTCGGCATTCTGGACCGCCCCCTGCAGTGGTGTCATCGTGGTTACTCCAAATTACTCACTGAGTAACCAGCTCTTCAGTTCAAAAAAAAATTTTTTTTTTTCAGGATGCAAAATATAATAAAATACCAATTTTGATTATTATGGGTGCACACTGTTAACGCCCTGACCACATCAGTTTTAGTGAATATGGATTTTTAAACAATTCGACATTCTGGACCGCCCCCTCAGGAAGCGAAATATTATAAAATGCCAATTTTGGTTATTTTGGGTGCACACTGTTAACGCCCTGACCACATCAGTTTTAGTGAATATGGATTTTTAAACAATTCGACATTCTGAACCGCCCCCTCAGGAAGCGAAATATTATAAAATACCAATTATGGTTATTTTGGGTGCACACTGTTAACGCCCTGACCACAT
Source organism: Aedes albopictus (assembly GCF_035046485.1). Classification (NCBI taxonomy): domain Eukaryota; kingdom Metazoa; phylum Arthropoda; class Insecta; order Diptera; family Culicidae; genus Aedes; species Aedes albopictus. The sequence goes on from NW_026916930.1 coordinate 13,853, forward strand.
CAGTTTTAGTGAATATGGATTTTTAAACAATTCGACATTCTGGACCGCCCCCTCAGGAAGCGAAATATTATAAAATGCCAATTTTGGTTATTTTGGGTGCACACTGTTAACGCCCTGACCACATCAGTTTTAGTGAATATGGATTTTTAAACAATTCGACATTCTGAACCGCCCCCTCAGGAAGCAAAATATTATAAAATGCCAATTTTGGTTATTTTGGGTGCACACTGTTAACGCCCTGACCACATCAGTTTTAGTGAATATGGATTTTTAAACAATTCGACATTCTGAACCGCCCCCTCAGGAAGCAAAATATTATAAAATGCCAATTTTGGTTTTTTTGGGTGCACACTGTTAACGCCCTGACCACATCAGTTTTAGTGAATTTGGATTTTTAAACAATTCGGCATTCTGGACCGCCCCCTGCAGTGGTGTCATCGTGGTTACTCCAAATTACTCACTGAGTAACCAGCTCTTCAGTTCAAAAAAAAAAATTTTTTTTTTCAGGATGCAAAATATAATAAAATACCAATTTTGATTATTATGGGTGCACACTGTTAACGCCCTGACCACATCAGTTTTAGTGAATATGGATTTTTAAACAATTCGACATTCTGGACCGCCCCCTCAGGAAGCGAAATATTATAAAATGCCAATTTTGGTTATTTTGGGTGCACACTGTTAACGCCCTGACCACATCAGTTTTAGTGAATATGGATTTTTAAACAATTCGACATTCTGAACCGCCCCCTCAGGAAGCGAAATATTATAAAATACCAATTATGGTTATTTTGGGTGCACACTGTTAACGCCCTGACCACATCAGTTTTAGTGAATATGGATTTTTAAACAATTCGACATTCTGGACCGCCCCCTCAGGAAGCGAAATATTATAAAATGCCAATTTTGGTTATTTTGGGTGCACACTGTTAACGCCCTGACCACATCAGTTTTAGTGAATATGGATTTTTAAACAATTCGACATTCTGAACCGCCCCCTCAGGAAGCAAAATATTATAAAATACCAATTATGGTTATTTTGGGTGCACACTGTTAACGCCCTGACCACATCAGTTTTAGTGAATATGGATTTTTAAACAATTCGACATTCTGAACCGCCCCCTCAGGAAGCAAAATATTATAAAATGCCAATTTTGGTTTTTTTGGGTGCACACTGTTAACGCCCTGACCACATCAGTTTTAGTGAATTTGGATTTTTAAACAATTCGGCATTCTGGACCGCCCCCTGCAGTGGTGTCATCGTGGTTACTCCAAATTACTCACTGAGTAACCAGCTCTTCAGTTCAAAAAAAAAATTTTTTTTTTCAGGATGCAAAATATAATAAAATACCAATTTTGATTATTATGGGTGCACACTGTTAACGCCCTGACCACATCAGTTTTAGTGAATATGGATTTTTAAACAATTCGACATTCTGGACCGCCCCCTCAGGAAGCGAAATATTATAAAATGCCAATTTTGGTTATTTTGGGTGCACACTGTTAACGCCCTGACCACATCAGTTTTAGTGAATATGGATTTTTAAACAATTCGACATTCTGGACAGCCCCCTCAGGAAGCGAAATATTATAAAATGCCAATTTTGGTTTTTTTGGGTGCACACTGTTAACGCCCTGACCACATCAGTTTTAGTGAATTTGGATTTTTAAACAATTCGGCATTCTGGACCGCCCCCTGCAGTGGTGTCATCGTGGTTACTCCAAATTACTCACTGAGTAACCAGCTCTTCAGTTCAAAAAAAAATTTTTTTTTTTCAGGATGCAAAATATAATAAAATACCAATTTTGATTATTATGGGTGCACACTGTTAACGCCCTGACCACATCAGTTTTAGTGAATATGGATTTTTAAACAATTCGACATTCTGGACCGCCCCCTCAGGAAGCGAAATATTATAAAATGCCAATTTTGGTTATTTTGGGTGCACACTGTTAACGCCCTGACCACATCAGTTTTAGTGAATATGGATTTTTAAACAATTCGACATTCTGAACCGCCCCCTCAGGAAGCGAAATATTATAAAATACCAATTATGGTTATTTTGGGTGCACACTGTTAACGCCCTGACCACATCAGTTTTAGTGAATATGGATTTTTAAACAATTCGACATTCTGAACCGCCCCCTCAGGAAGCGAAATATTATAAAATACCAATTATGGTTATTTTGGGTGCACACTGTTAACGCCCTGACCACATCAGTTTTAGTGAATTTGGATTTTTAAACAATTCGGCATTCTGGACCGCCCCCTGCAGTGGTGTCATCGTGGTTACTCCAAATTACTCACTGAGTAACCAGCTCTTCAGTTCAAAAAAAAAATTTTTTTTTTCAGGATGCAAAATATAATAAAATACCAATTTTGATTATTATGGGTGCACACTGTTAACGCCCTGACCACATCAGTTTTAGTGAATATGGATTTTTAAACAATTCGACATTCTGGACCGCCCCCTCAGGAAGCGAAATATTATAAAATACCAATTTTGGTTATTTTGGGTGCACACTGTTAACGCCCTGACCACATCAGTTTTAGTGAATATGGATTTTTAAACAATTCGACATTCTGGACCGCCCCCTCAGGAAGCGAAATATTATAAAATGCCAATTTTGGTTATTTTGGGTGCACACTGTTAACGCCCTGACCACATCAGTTTTAGTGAATATGGATTTTTAAACAATTCGACATTCTGGACCGCCCCCTCAGGAAGCGAAATATTATAAAATGCCAATTTTGGTTATTTTGGGTGCACACTGTTAACGCCCTGACCACATCAGTTTTAGTGAATATGGATTTTTAAACAATTCGACATTCTGGACAGCCCCCTCAGGAAGTGAAATATTATAAAATGCCAATTTTGGTTATTTTGGGTGCACACTGTTAACGCCCTGACCACATCAGTTTTAGTGAATATGGATTTTTAAACAATTCGACATTCTGAACCGCCCCCTCAGGAAGCAAAATATTATAAAATGCCAATTTTGGTTATTTTGGGTGCACACTGTTAACGCCCTGACCACATCAGTTTTAGTGAATATGGATTTTTAAACAATTCGACATTCTGGACAGCCCCCTCAGGAAGCGAAATATTATAAAATGCCAATTTTGGTTTTTTTGGGTGCACACTGTTAACGCCCTGACCACATCAGTTTTAGTGAATATGGATTTTTAAACAATTCGACATTCTGGACAGCCCCCTCAGGAAGCGAAATATTATAAAATGCCAATTTTGGTTTTTTTGGGTGCACACTGTTAACGCCCTGACCACATCAGTTTTAGTGAATATGGATTTTTAAACAATTCGACATTCTGAACCGCCCCCTCAGGAAGCAAAATATTATAAAATGCCAATTTTGGTTATTTTGGGTGCACACTGTTAACGCCCTGACCACATCAGTTTTAGTGAATATGGATTTTTAAACAATTCGACATTCTGGACAGCCCCCTCAGGAAGCGAAATATTATAAAATGCCAATTTTGGTTATTTTGGGTGCACACTGTTAACGCCCTGACCACATCAGTTTTAGTGAATATGGATTTTTAAACAATTCGACATTCTGGACAGCCCCCTCAGGAAGCGAAATATTATAAAATGCCAATTTTGGTTTTTTTGGGTGCACACTGTTAACGCCCTGACCACATCAGTTTTAGTGAATATGGATTTTTAAACAATTCGACATTCTGGACAGCCCCCTCAGGAAGCGAAATATTATAAAATGCCAATTTTGGTTATTTTGGGTGCACACTGTTAACGCCCTGACCACATCAGTTTTAGTGAATTTGGATTTTTAAACAATTCGGCATTCTGGACCGCCCCCTGCAGTGGTGTCATCGTGGTTACTCCAAATTACTCACTGAGTAACCAGCTCTTCAGTTCAAAAAAAAAATTTTTTTTTTCAGGATGCAAAATATAATAAAATACCAATTTTGATTATTATGGGTGCACACTGTTAACGCCCTGACCACATCAGTTTTAGTGAATATGGATTTTTAAACAATTCGACATTCTGGACCGCCCCCTCAGGAAGCGAAATATTATAAAATGCCAATTTTGGTTATTTTGGGTGCACACTGTTAACGCCCTGACCACATCAGTTTTAGTGAATATGGATTTTTAAACAATTCGACATTCTGGACCGCCCCCTCAGGAAGCGAAATATTATAAAATGCCAATTTTGGTTATTTTGGGTGCACACTGTTAACGCCCTGACCACATCAGTTTTAGTGAATATGGATTTTTAAACAATTCGACATTCTGGACAGCCCCCTCAGGAAGCGAAATATTATAAAATGCCAATTTTGGTTATTTTGGGTGCACACTGTTAACGCCCTGACCACATAAGTTTTAGTGAATATGGATTTTTAAACAATTCGACATTCTGGACCGCCCCCTCAGGAAGCGAAATATTATAAAATGCCAATTTTGGTTATTTTGGGTGCACACTGTTAACGCCCTGACCACATCAGTTTTAGTGAATATGGATTTTTAAACAATTCGACATTCTGGACAGCCCCCTCAGGAAGCGAAATATTATAAAATGCCAATTTTGGTTATTTTGGGTGCACACTGTTAACGCCCTGACCACATCAGTTTTAGTGAATATGGATTTTTAAACAATTCGACATTCTGGACCGCCCCCTCAGGAAGCGAAATATTATAAAATGCCAATTTTGGTTATTTTGGGTGCACACTGTTAACGCCCTGACCACATCAGTTTTAGTGAATATGGATTTTTAAACAATTCGACATTCTGAACCGCCCCCTCAGGAAGCGAAATATTATAAAATACCAATTATGGTTATTTTGGGTGCACCCTGTTAACGCCCTGACCACATCAGTTTTAGTGAATATGGATTTTTAAACAATTCGACATTCTGGACCGCCCCCTCAGGAAGCGAAATATTATAAAATGCCAATTTTGGTTATTTTGGGTGCACACTGTTAACGCCCTGACCACATCAGTTTTAGTGAATATGGATTTTTAAACAATTCGACATTCTGGACCGCCCCCTCAGGAAGCGAAATATTATAAAATACCAATTTTGGTTATTTTGGGTGCACACTGTTAACGCCCTGACCACATCAGTTTTAGTGAATATGGATTTTTAAACAATTCGACATTCTGGACCGCCCCCTCAGGAAGCGAAATATTATAAAATGCCAATTTTGGTTATTTTGGGTGCACACTGTTAACGCCCTGACCACATCAGTTTTAGTGAATATGGATTTTTAAACAATTCGACATTCTGAACCGCCCCCTCAGGAAGCAAAATATTATAAAATGCCAATTTTGGTTATTTTGGGTGCACACTGTTAACGCCCTGACCACATCAATTTTAGTGAATATGGATTTTTAAACAATTCGGCATTCTGGACCGCCCCCTGCAGTGGTGTCATCGTGGTTACTCCAAATTACTCACTGAGTAACCAGCTCTTCAGTTCAAAAAAAAAATTTTTTTTTTTCAGGATGCAAAATATAATAAAATACCAATTTTGATTATTATGGGTGCACACTGTTAACGCCCTGACCACATCAGTTTTAGTGAATATGGATTTTTAAACAATTCGACATTCTGGACCGCCCCCTCAGGAAGCGAAATATTATAAAATGCCAATTTTGGTTATTTTGGGTGCACACTGTTAACGCCCTGACCACATCAGTTTTAGTGAATATGGATTTTTAAACAATTCGACATTCTGAACCGCCCCCTCAGGAAGCGAAATATTATAAAATGCCAATTTTGGTTATTTTGGGTGCACACTGTTAACGCCCTGACCACATCAGTTTTAGTGAATATGGATTTTTAAACAATTCGACATTCTGAACCGCCCCCTCAGGAAGCGAAATATTATAAAATACCAATTATGGTTATTTTGGGTGCACCCTGTTAACGCCCTGACCACATCAGTTTTAGTGAATATGGATTTTTAAACAATTCGACATTCTGGACCGCCCCCTCAGGAAGCGAAATATTATAAAATGCCAATTTTGGTTATTTTGGGTGCACACTGTTAACGCCCTGACCACATCAGTTTTAGTGAATATGGATTTTTAAACAATTCGACATTCTGGACCGCCCCCTCAGGAAGCGAAATATTATAAAATACCAATTTTGGTTATTTTGGGTGCACACTGTTAACGCCCTGACCACATCAGTTTTAGTGAATATGGATTTTTAAACAATTCGACATTCTGGACCGCCCCCTCAGGAAGCGAAATATTATAAAATGCCAATTTTGGTTATTTTGGGTGCACACTGTTAACGCCCTGACCACATCAGTTTTAGTGAATATGGATTTTTAAACAATTCGACATTCTGAACCGCCCCCTCAGGAAGCAAAATATTATAAAATGCCAATTTTGGTTATTTTGGGTGCACACTGTTAACGCCCTGACCACATCAATTTTAGTGAATATGGATTTTTAAACAATTCGGCATTCTGGACCGCCCCCTGCAGTGGTGTCATCGTGGTTACTCCAAATTACTCACTGAGTAACCAGCTCTTCAGTTCAAAAAAAAAATTTTTTTTTTTCAGGATGCAAAATATAATAAAATACCAATTTTGATTATTATGGGTGCACACTGTTAACGCCCTGACCACATCAGTTTTAGTGAATATGGATTTTTAAACAATTCGACATTCTGGACCGCCCCCTCAGGAAGCGAAATATTATAAAATGCCAATTTTGGTTATTTTGGGTGCACACTGTTAACGCCCTGACCACATCAGTTTTAGTGAATATGGATTTTTAAACAATTCGACATTCTGAACCGCCCCCTCAGGAAGCGAAATATTATAAAATGCCAATTTTGGTTATTTTGGGTGCACACTGTTAACGCCCTGACCACATCAATTTTAGTGAATATGGATTTTTAAACAATTCGGCATTCTGGACCGCCCCCTGCAGTGGTGTCATCGTGGTTACTCCAAATTACTCACTGAGTAACCAGCTCTTCAGTTCAAAAAAAAATTTTTTTTTTTCAGGATGCAAAATATAATAAAATACCAATTTTGATTATTATGGGTGCACACTGTTAACGCCCTGACCACATCAGTTTTAGTGAATATGGATTTTTAAACAATTCGACATTCTGGACCGCCCCCTCAGGAAGCGAAATATTATAAAATGCCAATTTTGGTTATTTTGGGTGCACACTGTTAACGCCCTGACCACATCAGTTTTAGTGAATATGGATTTTTAAACAATTCGACATTCTGAACCGCCCCCTCAGGAAGCGAAATATTATAAAATACCAATTATGGTTATTTTGGGTGCACACTGTTAACGCCCTGACCACATCAGTTTTAGTGAATATGGATTTTTAAACAATTCGACATTCTGGACCGCCCCCTCAGGAAGCGAAATATTATAAAATGCCAATTTTGGTTATTTTGGGTGCACACTGTTAACGCCCTGACCACATCAGTTTTAGTGAATATGGATTTTTAAACAATTCGACATTCTGAACCGCCCCCTCAGGAAGCAAAATATTATAAAATGCCAATTTTGGTTATTTTGGGTGCACACTGTTAACGCCCTGACCACATCAGTTTTAGTGAATATGGATTTTTAAACAATTCGACATTCTGAACCGCCCCCTCAGGAAGCAAAATATTATAAAATGCCAATTTTGGTTTTTTTGGGGTGCACACTGTTAACGCCCTGACCACATCAGTTTTAGTGAATTTGGATTTTTAAACAATTCGGCATTCTGGACCGCCCCCTGCAGTGGTGTCATCGTGGTTACTCCAAATTACTCACTGAGTAACCAGCTCTTCAGTTCAAAAAAAAAATTTTTTTTTTCAGGATGCAAAATATAATAAAATACCAATTTTGATTATTATGGGTGCACACTGTTAACGCCCTGACCACATCAGTTTTAGTGAATATGGATTTTTAAACAATTCGACATTCTGGACCGCCCCCTCAGGAAGCGAAATATTATAAAATGCCAATTTTGGTTATTTTGGGTGCACACTGTTAACGCCCTGACCACATCAGTTTTAGTGAATATGGATTTTTAAACAATTCGACATTCTGGACAGCCCCCTCAGGAAGCGAAATATTATAAAATGCCAATTTTGGTTTTTTTGGGTGCACACTGTTAACGCCCTGACCACATCAGTTTTAGTGAATTTGGATTTTTAAACAATTCGGCATTCTGGACCGCCCCCTGCAGTGGTGTCATCGTGGTTACTCCAAATTACTCACTGAGTAACCAGCTCTTCAGTTCAAAAAAAAAATTTTTTTTTTCAGGATGCAAAATATAATAAAATACCAATTTTGATTATTATGGGTGCACACTGTTAACGCCCTGACCACATCAGTTTTAGTGAATATGGATTTTTAAACAATTCGACATTCTGGACCGCCCCCTCAGGAAGCGAAATATTATAAAATGCCAATTTTGGTTATTTTGGGTGCACACTGTTAACGCCCTGACCACATCAGTTTTAGTGAATATGGATTTTTAAACAATTCGACATTCTGAACCGCCCCCTCAGGAAGCGAAATATTATAAAATACCAATTATGGTTATTTTGGGTGCACACTGTTAACGCCCTGACCACATCAGTTTTAGTGAATATGGATTTTTAAACAATTCGACATTCTGAACCGCCCCCTCAGGAAGCGAAATATTATAAAATACCAATTATGGTTATTTTGGGTGCACACTGTTAACGCCCTGACCACATCAGTTTTAGTGAATATGGATTTTTAAACAATTCGACATTCTGGACAGCCCCCTCAGGAAGCGAAATATTATAAAATGCCAATTTTGGTTTTTTTGGGTGCACACTGTTAACGCCCTGACCACATCAGTTTTAGTGAATTTGGATTTTTAAACAATTCGGCATTCTGGACCGCCCCCTGCAGTGGTGTCATCGTGGTTACTCCAAATTACTCACTGAGTAACCAGCTCTTCAGTTCAAAAAAAAATTTTTTTTTTTCAGGATGCAAAATATAATAAAATACCAATTTTGATTATTATGGGTGCACACTGTTAACGCCCTGACCACATCAGTTTTAGTGAATATGGATTTTTAAACAATTCGACATTCTGGACCGCCCCCTCAGGAAGCGAAATATTATAAAATGCCAATTTTGGTTATTTTGGGTGCACACTGTTAACGCCCTGACCACATCAGTTTTAGTGAATATGGATTTTTAAACAATTCGACATTCTGAACCGCCCCCTCAGGAAGCGAAATATTATAAAATACCAATTATGGTTATTTTGGGTGCACACTGTTAACGCCCTGACCACATCAGTTTTAGTGAATATGGATTTTTAAACAATTCGACATTCTGGACCGCCCCCTCAGGAAGCGAAATATTATAAAATGCCAATTTTGGTTATTTTGGGTGCACACTGTTAACGCCCTGACCACATCAGTTTTAGTGAATATGGATTTTTAAACAATTCGACATTCTGAACCGCCCCCTCAGGAAGCAAAATATTATAAAATGCCAATTTTGGTTATTTTGGGTGCACACTGTTAACGCCCTGACCACATCAGTTTTAGTGAATATGGATTTTTAAACAATTCGACATTCTGAACCGCCCCCTCAGGAAGCAAAATATTATAAAATGCCAATTTTGGTTTTTTTGGGTGCACACTGTTAACGCCCTGACCACATCAGTTTTAGTGAATTTGGATTTTTAAACAATTCGGCATTCTGGACCGCCCCCTGCAGTGGTGTCATCGTGGTTACTCCAAATTACTCACTGAGTAACCAGCTCTTCAGTTCAAAAAAAAAATTTTTTTTTTCAGGATGCAAAATATAATAAAATACCAATTTTGATTATTATGGGTGCACACTGTTAACGCCCTGACCACATCAGTTTTAGTGAATATGGATTTTTAAACAATTCGACATTCTGGACCGCCCCCTCAGGAAGCGAAATATTATAAAATGCCAATTTTGGTTATTTTGGGTGCACACTGTTAACGCCCTGACCACATCAGTTTTAGTGAATATGGATTTTTAAACAATTCGACATTCTGGACAGCCCCCTCAGGAAGCGAAATATTATAAAATGCCAATTTTGGTTTTTTTGGGTGCACACTGTTAACGCCCTGACCACATCAGTTTTAGTGAATTTGGATTTTTAAACAATTCGGCATTCTGGACCGCCCCCTGCAGTGGTGTCATCGTGGTTACTCCAAATTACTCACTGAGTAACCAGCTCTTCAGTTCAAAAAAAAAATTTTTTTTTTCAGGATGCAAAATATAATAAAATACCAATTTTGATTATTATGGGTGCACACTGTTAACGCCCTGACCACATCAGTTTTAGTGAATATGGATTTTTAAACAATTCGACATTCTGGACCGCCCCCTCAGGAAGCGAAATATTATAAAATGCCAATTTTGGTTATTTTGGGTGCACACTGTTAACGCCCTGACCACATCAGTTTTAGTGAATATGGATTTTTAAACAATTCGACATTCTGAACCGCCCCCTCAGGAAGCGAAATATTATAAAATACCAATTATGGTTATTTTGGGTGCACACTGTTAACGCCCTGACCACATCAGTTTTAGTGAATATGGATTTTTAAACAATTCGACATTCTGAACCGCCCCCTCAGGAAGCGAAATATTATAAAATACCAATTATGGTTATTTTGGGTGCACACTGTTAACGCCCTGACCACATCAGTTTTAGTGAATTTGGATTTTTAAACAATTCGGCATTCTGGACCGCCCCCTGCAGTGGTGTCATCGTGGTTACTCCAAATTACTCACTGAGTAACCAGCTCTTCAGTTCAAAAAAAAAAATTTTTTTTTTCAGGATGCAAAATATAATAAAATACCAATTTTGATTATTATGGGTGCACACTGTTAACGCCCTGACCACATCAGTTTTAGTGAATATGGATTTTTAAACAATTCGACATTCTGGACCGCCCCCTCAGGAAGCGAAATATTATAAAATACCAATTTTGGTTATTTTGGGTGCACACTGTTAACGCCCTGACCACATCAGTTTTAGTGAATATGGATTTTTAAACAATTCGACATTCTGGACCGCCCCCTCAGGAAGCGAAATATTATAAAATGCCAATTTTGGTTATTTTGGGTGCACACTGTTAACGCCCTGACCACATCAGTTTTAGTGAATATGGATTTTTAAACAATTCGACATTCTGGACCGCCCCCTCAGGAAGCGAAATATTATAAAATGCCAATTTTGGTTATTTTGGGTGCACACTGTTAACGCCCTGACCACATCAGTTTTAGTGAATATGGATTTTTAAACAATTCGACATTCTGGACAGCCCCCTCAGGAAGTGAAATATTATAAAATGCCAATTTTGGTTATTTTGGGTGCACACTGTTAACGCCCTGACCACATCAGTTTTAGTGAATATGGATTTTTAAACAATTCGACATTCTGAACCGCCCCCTCAGGAAGCAAAATATTATAAAATGCCAATTTTGGTTATTTTGGGTGCACACTGTTAACGCCCTGACCACATCAGTTTTAGTGAATATGGATTTTTAAACAATTCGACATTCTGGACAGCCCCCTCAGGAAGCGAAATATTATAAAATGCCAATTTTGGTTTTTTTGGGTGCACACTGTTAACGCCCTGACCACATCAGTTTTAGTGAATATGGATTTTTAAACAATTCGACATTCTGGACAGCCCCCTCAGGAAGCGAAATATTATAAAATGCCAATTTTGGTTATTTTGGGTGCACACTGTTAACGCCCTGACCACATCAGTTTTAGTGAATATGGATTTTTAAACAATTCGACATTCTGGACAGCCCCCTCAGGAAGCGAAATATTATAAAATGCCAATTTTGGTTTTTTTGGGTGCACACTGTTAACGCCCTGACCACATCAGTTTTAGTGAATATGGATTTTTAAACAATTCGACATTCTGGACAGCCCCCTCAGGAAGCGAAATATTATAAAATGCCAATTTTGGTTATTTTGGGTGCACACTGTTAACGCCCTGACCACATCAGTTTTAGTGAATTTGGATTTTTAAACAATTCGGCATTCTGGACCGCCCCCTGCAGTGGTGTCATCGTGGTTACTCCAAATTACTCACTGAGTAACCAGCTCTTCAGTTCAAAAAAAAAATTTTTTTTTTCAGGATGCAAAATATAATAAAATACCAATTTTGATTATTATGGGTGCACACTGTTAACGCCCTGACCACATCAGTTTTAGTGAATATGGATTTTTAAACAATTCGACATTCTGGACCGCCCCCTCAGGAAGCGAAATATTATAAAATACCAATTTTGGTTATTTTGGGTGCACACTGTTAACGCCCTGACCACATCAGTTTTAGTGAATATGGATTTTTAAACAATTCGACATTCTGGACAGCCCCCTCAGGAAGCGAAATATTATAAAATGCCAATTTTGGTTATTTTGGGTGCACACTGTTAACGCCCTGACCACATAAGTTTTAGTGAATATGGATTTTTAAACAATTCGACATTCTGGACCGCCCCCTCAGGAAGCGAAATATTATAAAATGCCAATTTTGGTTATTTTGGGTGCACACTGTTAACGCCCTGACCACATCAGTTTTAGTGAATATGGATTTTTAAACAATTCGACATTCTGAACCGCCCCCTCAGGAAGCGAAATATTATAAAATACCAATTATGGTTATTTTGGGTGCACCCTGTTAACGCCCTGACCACATCAGTTTTAGTGAATATGGATTTTTAAACAATTCGACATTCTGGACCGCCCCCTCAGGAAGCGAAATATTATAAAATGCCAATTTTGGTTATTTTGGGTGCACACTGTTAACGCCCTGACCACATCAGTTTTAGTGAATATGGATTTTTAAACAATTCGACATTCTGGACCGCCCCCTCAGGAAGCGAAATATTATAAAATACCAATTTTGGTTATTTTGGGTGCACACTGTTAACGCCCTGACCACATCAGTTTTAGTGAATATGGATTTTTAAACAATTCGACATTCTGGACCGCCCCCTCAGGAAGCGAAATATTATAAAATGCCAATTTTGGTTATTTTGGGTGCACACTGTTAACGCCCTGACCACATCAGTTTTAGTGAATATGGATTTTTAAACAATTCGACATTCTGGACCGCCCCCTCAGGAAGCGAAATATTATAAAATGCCAATTTTGGTTATTTTGGGTGCACACTGTTAACGCCCTGACCACATCAGTTTTAGTGAATATGGATTTTTAAACAATTCGACATTCTGGACAGCCCCCTCAGGAAGCGAAATATTATAAAATGCCAATTTTGGTTATTTTGGGTGCACACTGTTAACGCCCTGACCACATCAATTTTAGTGAATATGGATTTTTAAACAATTCGGCATTCTGGACCGCCCCCTGCAGTGGTGTCATCGTGGTTACTCCAAATTACTCACTGAGTAACCAGCTCTTCAGTTCAAAAAAAAAAATTTTTTTTTTCAGGATGCAAAATATAATAAAATACCAATTTTGATTATTATGGGTGCACACTGTTAACGCCCTGACCACATCAGTTTTAGTGAATATGGATTTTTAAACAATTCGACATTCTGGACCGCCCCCTCAGGAAGCGAAATATTATAAAATGCCAATTTTGGTTATTTTGGGTGCACACTGTTAACGCCCTGACCACATCAGTTTTAGTGAATATGGATTTTTAAACAATTCGACATTCTGAACCGCCCCCTCAGGAAGCGAAATATTATAAAATGCCAATTTTGGTTATTTTGGGTGCACACTGTTAACGCCCTGACCACATCAGTTTTAGTGAATATGGATTTTTAAACAATTCGACATTCTGAACCGCCCCCTCAGGAAGCGAAATATTATAAAATGCCAATTTTGGTTATTTTGGGTGCACACTGTTAACGCCCTGACCACATCAATTTTAGTGAATATGGATTTTTAAACAATTCGGCATTCTGGACCGCCCCCTGCAGTGGTGTCATCGTGGTTACTCCAAATTACTCACTGAGTAACCAGCTCTTCAGTTCAAAAAAAAATTTTTTTTTTTCAGGATGCAAAATATAATAAAATACCAATTTTGATTATTATGGGTGCACACTGTTAACGCCCTGACCACATCAGTTTTAGTGAATATGGATTTTTAAACAATTCGACATTCTGGACCGCCCCCTCAGGAAGCGAAATATTATAAAATGCCAATTTTGGTTATTTTGGGTGCACACTGTTAACGCCCTGACCACATCAGTTTTAGTGAATATGGATTTTTAAACAATTCGACATTCTGAACCGCCCCCTCAGGAAGCGAAATATTATAAAATACCAATTATGGTTATTTTGGGTGCACACTGTTAACGCCCTGACCACATCAGTTTTAGTGAATATGGATTTTTAAACAATTCGACATTCTGGACCGCCCCCTCAGGAAGCGAAATATTATAAAATGCCAATTTTGGTTATTTTGGGTGCACACTGTTAACGCCCTGACCACATCAGTTTTAGTGAATATGGATTTTTAAACAATTCGACATTCTGAACCGCCCCCTCAGGAAGCAAAATATTATAAAATGCCAATTTTGGTTATTTTGGGTGCACACTGTTAACGCCCTGACCACATCAGTTTTAGTGAATATGGATTTTTAAACAATTCGACATTCTGAACCGCCCCCTCAGGAAGCAAAATATTATAAAATGCCAATTTTGGTTTTTTTGGGTGCACACTGTTAACGCCCTGACCACATCAGTTTTAGTGAATTTGGATTTTTAAACAATTCGGCATTCTGGACCGCCCCCTGCAGTGGTGTCATCGTGGTTACTCCAAATTACTCACTGAGTAACCAGCTCTTCAGTTCAAAAAAAAAATTTTTTTTTTCAGGATGCAAAATATAATAAAATACCAATTTTGATTATTATGGGTGCACACTGTTAACGCCCTGACCACATCAGTTTTAGTGAATATGGATTTTTAAACAATTCGACATTCTGGACCGCCCCCTCAGGAAGCGAAATATTATAAAATGCCAATTTTGGTTATTTTGGGTGCACACTGTTAACGCCCTGACCACATCAGTTTTAGTGAATATGGATTTTTAAACAATTCGACATTCTGAACCGCCCCCTCAGGAAGCGAAATATTATAAAATACCAATTATGGTTATTTTGGGTGCACACTGTTAACGCCCTGACCACATCAGTTTTAGTGAATATGGATTTTTAAACAATTCGACATTCTGGACCGCCCCCTCAGGAAGCGAAATATTATAAAATGCCAATTTTGGTTATTTTGGGTGCACACTGTTAACGCCCTGACCACATCAGTTTTAGTGAATATGGATTTTTAAACAATTCGACATTCTGAACCGCCCCCTCAGGAAGCAAAATATTATAAAATGCCAATTTTGGTTATTTTGGGTGCACACTGTTAACGCCCTGACCACATCAGTTTTAGTGAATATGGATTTTTAAACAATTCGACATTCTGAACCGCCCCCTCAGGAAGCAAAATATTATAAAATGCCAATTTTGGTTTTTTTGGGTGCACACTGTTAACGCCCTGACCACATCAGTTTTAGTGAATTTGGATTTTTAAACAATTCGGCATTCTGGACCGCCCCCTGCAGTGGTGTCATCGTGGTTACTCCAAATTACTCACTGAGTAACCAGCTCTTCAGTTCAAAAAAAAAATTTTTTTTTTCAGGATGCAAAATATAATAAAATACCAATTTTGATTATTATGGGTGCACACTGTTAACGCCCTGACCACATCAGTTTTAGTGAATATGGATTTTTAAACAATTCGACATTCTGGACCGCCCCCTCAGGAAGCGAAATATTATAAAATGCCAATTTTGGTTATTTTGGGTGCACACTGTTAACGCCCTGACCACATCAGTTTTAGTGAATATGGATTTTTAAACAATTCGACATTCTGGACAGCCCCCTCAGGAAGCGAAATATTATAAAATGCCAATTTTGGTTTTTTTGGGTGCACACTGTTAACGCCCTGACCACATCAGTTTTAGTGAATTTGGATTTTTAAACAATTCGGCATTCTGGACCGCCCCCTGCAGTGGTGTCATCGTGGTTACTCCAAATTACTCACTGAGTAACCAGCTCTTCAGTTCAAAAAAAAAATTTTTTTTTTCAGGATGCAAAATATAATAAAATACCAATTTTGATTATTATGGGTGCACACTGTTAACGCCCTGACCACATCAGTTTTAGTGAATATGGATTTTTAAACAATTCGACATTCTGGACCGCCCCCTCAGGAAGCGAAATATTATAAAATGCCAATTTTGGTTATTTTGGGTGCACACTGTTAACGCCCTGACCACATCAGTTTTAGTGAATATGGATTTTTAAACAATTCGACATTCTGAACCGCCCCCTCAGGAAGCGAAATATTATAAAATACCAATTATGGTTATTTTGGGTGCACACTGTTAACGCCCTGACCACATCAGTTTTAGTGAATATGGATTTTTAAACAATTCGACATTCTGAACCGCCCCCTCAGGAAGCGAAATATTATAAAATACCAATTATGGTTATTTTGGGTGCACACTGTTAACGCCCTGACCACATCAGTTTTAGTGAATTTGGATTTTTAAACAATTCGGCATTCTGGACCGCCCCCTGCAGTGGTGTCATCGTGGTTACTCCAAATTACTCACTGAGTAACCAGCTCTTCAGTTCAAAAAAAAAATTTTTTTTTTCAGGATGCAAAATATAATAAAATACCAATTTTGATTATTATGGGTGCACACTGTTAACGCCCTGACCACATCAGTTTTAGTGAATATGGATTTTTAAACAATTCGACATTCTGGACCGCCCCCTCAGGAAGCGAAATATTATAAAATACCAATTTTGGTTATTTTGGGTGCACACTGTTAACGCCCTGACCACATCAGTTTTAGTGAATATGGATTTTTAAACAATTCGACATTCTGGACAGCCCCCTCAGGAAGCGAAATATTATAAAATGCCAATTTTGGTTATTTTGGGTGCACACTGTTAACGCCCTGACCACATCAGTTTTAGTGAATATGGATTTTTAAACAATTCGACATTCTGGACCGCCCCCTCAGGAAGCGAAATATTATAAAATGCCAATTTTGGTTATTTTGGGTGCACACTGTTAACGCCCTGACCACATCAGTTTTAGTGAATATGGATTTTTAAACAATTCGACATTCTGAACCGCCCCCTCAGGAAGCGAAATATTATAAAATACCAATTATGGTTATTTTGGGTGCACCCTGTTAACGCCCTGACCACATCAGTTTTAGTGAATATGGATTTTTAAACAATTCGACATTCTGGACCGCCCCCTCAGGAAGCGAAATATTATAAAATGCCAATTTTGGTTATTTTGGGTGCACACTGTTAACGCCCTGACCACATCAGTTTTAGTGAATATGGATTTTTAAACAATTCGACATTCTGGACCGCCCCCTCAGGAAGCGAAATATTATAAAATACCAATTTTGGTTATTTTGGGTGCACACTGTTAACGCCCTGACCACATCAGTTTTAGTGAATATGGATTTTTAAACAATTCGACATTCTGGACCGCCCCCTCAGGAAGCGAAATATTATAAAATGCCAATTTTGGTTATTTTGGGTGCACACTGTTAACGCCCTGACCACATCAGTTTTAGTGAATATGGATTTTTAAACAATTCGACATTCTGGACCGCCCCCTCAGGAAGCGAAATATTATAAAATGCCAATTTTGGTTATTTTGGGTGCACACTGTTAACGCCCTGACCACATCAGTTTTAGTGAATATGGATTTTTAAACAATTCGACATTCTGGACAGCCCCCTCAGGAAGCGAAATATTATAAAATGCCAATTTTGGTTATTTTGGGTGCACACTGTTAACGCCCTGACCACATCAATTTTAGTGAATATGGATTTTTAAACAATTCGGCATTCTGGACCGCCCCCTGCAGTGGTGTCATCGTGGTTACTCCAAATTACTCACTGAGTAACCAGCTCTTCAGTTCAAAAAAAAAATTTTTTTTTTTCAGGATGCAAAATATAATAAAATACCAATTTTGATTATTATGGGTGCACACTGTTAACGCCCTGACCACATCAGTTTTAGTGAATATGGATTTTTAAACAATTCGACATTCTGGACCGCCCCCTCAGGAAGCGAAATATTATAAAATGCCAATTTTGGTTATTTTGGGTGCACACTGTTAACGCCCTGACCACATCAGTTTTAGTGAATATGGATTTTTAAACAATTCGACATTCTGAACCGCCCCCTCAGGAAGCGAAATATTATAAAATACCAATTATGGTTATTTTGGGTGCACACTGTTAACGCCCTGACCACATCAGTTTTAGTGAATATGGATTTTTAAACAATTCGACATTCTGGACCGCCCCCTCAGGAAGCGAAATATTATAAAATGCCAATTTTGGTTATTTTGGGTGCACACTGTTAACGCCCTGACCACATCAGTTTTAGTGAATATGGATTTTTAAACAATTCGACATTCTGAACCGCCCCCTCAGGAAGCAAAATATTATAAAATGCCAATTTTGGTTATTTTGGGTGCACACTGTTAACGCCCTGACCACATCAGTTTTAGTGAATATGGATTTTTAAACAATTCGACATTCTGAACCGCCCCCTCAGGAAGCAAAATATTATAAAATGCCAATTTTGGTTTTTTTGGGTGCACACTGTTAACGCCCTGACCACATCAGTTTTAGTGAATTTGGATTTTTAAACAATTCGGCATTCTGGACCGCCCCCTGCAGTGGTGTCATCGTGGTTACTCCAAATTACTCACTGAGTAACCAGCTCTTCAGTTCAAAAAAAAAATTTTTTTTTTCAGGATGCAAAATATAATAAAATACCAATTTTGATTATTATGGGTGCACACTGTTAACGCCCTGACCACATCAGTTTTAGTGAATATGGATTTTTAAACAATTCGACATTCTGGACCGCCCCCTCAGGAAGCGAAATATTATAAAATGCCAATTTTGGTTATTTTGGGTGCACACTGTTAACGCCCTGACCACATCAGTTTTAGTGAATATGGATTTTTAAACAATTCGACATTCTGGACAGCCCCCTCAGGAAGCGAAATATTATAAAATGCCAATTTTGGTTTTTTTGGGTGCACACTGTTAACGCCCTGACCACATCAGTTTTAGTGAATTTGGATTTTTAAACAATTCGGCATTCTGGACCGCCCCCTGCAGTGGTGTCATCGTGGTTACTCCAAATTACTCACTGAGTAACCAGCTCTTCAGTTCAAAAAAAAAATTTTTTTTTTCAGGATGCAAAATATAATAAAATACCAATTTTGATTATTATGGGTGCACACTGTTAACGCCCTGACCACATCAGTTTTAGTGAATATGGATTTTTAAACAATTCGACATTCTGGACCGCCCCCTCAGGAAGCGAAATATTATAAAATGCCAATTTTGGTTATTTTGGGTGCACACTGTTAACGCCCTGACCACATCAGTTTTAGTGAATATGGATTTTTAAACAATTCGACATTCTGGACAGCCCCCTCAGGAAGCGAAATATTATAAAATGCCAATTTTGGTTTTTTTGGGTGCACACTGTTAACGCCCTGACCACATCAGTTTTAGTGAATTTGGATTTTTAAACAATTCGGCATTCTGGACCGCCCCCTGCAGTGGTGTCATCGTGGTTACTCCAAATTACTCACTGAGTAACCAGCTCTTCAGTTCAAAAAAAAAATTTTTTTTTTCAGGATGCAAAATATAATAAAATACCAATTTTGATTATTATGGGTGCACACTGTTAACGCCCTGACCACATCAGTTTTAGTGAATATGGATTTTTAAACAATTCGACATTCTGGACAGCCCCCTCAGGAAGCGAAATATTATAAAATGCCAATTTTGGTTTTTTTGGGTGCACACTGTTAACGCCCTGACCACATCAGTTTTAGTGAATATGGATTTTTAAACAATTCGACATTCTGGACAGCCCCCTCAGGAAGCGAAATATTATAAAATGCCAATTTTGGTTATTTTGGGTGCACACTGTTAACGCCCTGACCACATCAGTTTTAGTGAATATGGATTTTTAAACAATTCGACATTCTGGACAGCCCCCTCAGGAAGCGAAATATTATAAAATGCCAATTTTGGTTTTTTTGGGTGCACACTGTTAACGCCCTGACCACATCAGTTTTAGTGAATATGGATTTTTAAACAATTCGACATTCTGGACAGCCCCCTCAGGAAGCGAAATATTATAAAATGCCAATTTTGGTTATTTTGGGTGCACACTGTTAACGCCCTGACCACATCAGTTTTAGTGAATTTGGATTTTTAAACAATTCGGCATTCTGGACCGCCCCCTGCAGTGGTGTCATCGTGGTTACTCCAAATTACTCACTGAGTAACCAGCTCTTCAGTTCAAAAAAAAAATTTTTTTTTTCAGGATGCAAAATATAATAAAATACCAATTTTGATTATTATGGGTGCACACTGTTAACGCCCTGACCACATCAGTTTTAGTGAATATGGATTTTTAAACAATTCGACATTCTGGACCGCCCCCTCAGGAAGCGAAATATTATAAAATACCAATTTTGGTTATTTTGGGTGCACACTGTTAACGCCCTGACCACATCAGTTTTAGTGAATATGGATTTTTAAACAATTCGACATTCTGGACAGCCCCCTCAGGAAGCGAAATATTATAAAATGCCAATTTTGGTTATTTTGGGTGCACACTGTTAACGCCCTGACCACATAAGTTTTAGTGAATATGGATTTTTAAACAATTCGACATTCTGGACCGCCCCCTCAGGAAGCGAAATATTATAAAATGCCAATTTTGGTTATTTTGGGTGCACACTGTTAACGCCCTGACCACATCAGTTTTAGTGAATATGGATTTTTAAACAATTCGACATTCTGAACCGCCCCCTCAGGAAGCGAAATATTATAAAATACCAATTATGGTTATTTTGGGTGCACCCTGTTAACGCCCTGACCACATCAGTTTTAGTGAATATGGATTTTTAAACAATTCGACATTCTGGACCGCCCCCTCAGGAAGCGAAATATTATAAAATGCCAATTTTGGTTATTTTGGGTGCACACTGTTAACGCCCTGACCACATCAGTTTTAGTGAATATGGATTTTTAAACAATTCGACATTCTGGACCGCCCCCTCAGGAAGCGAAATATTATAAAATACCAATTTTGGTTATTTTGGGTGCACACTGTTAACGCCCTGACCACATCAGTTTTAGTGAATATGGATTTTTAAACAATTCGACATTCTGGACCGCCCCCTCAGGAAGCGAAATATTATAAAATGCCAATTTTGGTTATTTTGGGTGCACACTGTTAACGCCCTGACCACATCAGTTTTAGTGAATATGGATTTTTAAACAATTCGACATTCTGGACAGCCCCCTCAGGAAGCGAAATATTATAAAATGCCAATTTTGGTTATTTTGGGTGCACACT
Organism: Aedes albopictus; assembly: GCF_035046485.1. Taxonomy (NCBI): domain Eukaryota; kingdom Metazoa; phylum Arthropoda; class Insecta; order Diptera; family Culicidae; genus Aedes; species Aedes albopictus. Next base: position 35,337 of record NW_026916930.1, read on the forward strand.
GTTAACGCCCTGACCACATCAATTTTAGTGAATATGGATTTTTAAACAATTCGGCATTCTGGACCGCCCCCTGCAGTGGTGTCATCGTGGTTACTCCAAATTACTCACTGAGTAACCAGCTCTTCAGTTCAAAAAAAAAATTTTTTTTTTCAGGATGCAAAATATAATAAAATACCAATTTTGATTATTATGGGTGCACACTGTTAACGCCCTGACCACATCAGTTTTAGTGAATATGGATTTTTAAACAATTCGACATTCTGGACCGCCCCCTCAGGAAGCGAAATATTATAAAATGCCAATTTTGGTTATTTTGGGTGCACACTGTTAACGCCCTGACCACATCAGTTTTAGTGAATATGGATTTTTAAACAATTCGACATTCTGGACCGCCCCCTCAGGAAGCGAAATATTATAAAATGCCAATTTTGGTTATTTTGGGTGCACACTGTTAACGCCCTGACCACATCAGTTTTAGTGAATATGGATTTTTAAACAATTCGACATTCTGGACAGCCCCCTCAGGAAGCGAAATATTATAAAATGCCAATTTTGGTTATTTTGGGTGCACACTGTTAACGCCCTGACCACATCAATTTTAGTGAATATGGATTTTTAAACAATTCGGCATTCTGGACCGCCCCCTGCAGTGGTGTCATCGTGGTTACTCCAAATTACTCACTGAGTAACCAGCTCTTCAGTTCAAAAAAAAAATTTTTTTTTTTCAGGATGCAAAATATAATAAAATACCAATTTTGATTATTATGGGTGCACACTGTTAACGCCCTGACCACATCAGTTTTAGTGAATATGGATTTTTAAACAATTCGACATTCTGGACCGCCCCCTCAGGAAGCGAAATATTATAAAATGCCAATTTTGGTTATTTTGGGTGCACACTGTTAACGCCCTGACCACATCAGTTTTAGTGAATATGGATTTTTAAACAATTCGACATTCTGAACCGCCCCCTCAGGAAGCGAAATATTATAAAATGCCAATTTTGGTTATTTTGGGTGCACACTGTTAACGCCCTGACCACATCAGTTTTAGTGAATATGGATTTTTAAACAATTCGACATTCTGAACCGCCCCCTCAGGAAGCGAAATATTATAAAATGCCAATTTTGGTTATTTTGGGTGCACACTGTTAACGCCCTGACCACATCAATTTTAGTGAATATGGATTTTTAAACAATTCGGCATTCTGGACCGCCCCCTGCAGTGGTGTCATCGTGGTTACTCCAAATTACTCACTGAGTAACCAGCTCTTCAGTTCAAAAAAAATTTTTTTTTTTCAGGATGCAAAATATAATAAAATACCAATTTTGATTATTATGGGTGCACACTGTTAACGCCCTGACCACATCAGTTTTAGTGAATATGGATTTTTAAACAATTCGACATTCTGGACCGCCCCCTCAGGAAGCGAAATATTATAAAATGCCAATTTTGGTTATTTTGGGTGCACACTGTTAACGCCCTGACCACATCAGTTTTAGTGAATATGGATTTTTAAACAATTCGACATTCTGAACCGCCCCCTCAGGAAGCGAAATATTATAAAATACCAATTATGGTTATTTTGGGTGCACACTGTTAACGCCCTGACCACATCAGTTTTAGTGAATATGGATTTTTAAACAATTCGACATTCTGGACCGCCCCCTCAGGAAGCGAAATATTATAAAATGCCAATTTTGGTTATTTTGGGTGCACACTGTTAACGCCCTGACCACATCAGTTTTAGTGAATATGGATTTTTAAACAATTCGACATTCTGAACCGCCCCCTCAGGAAGCAAAATATTATAAAATGCCAATTTTGGTTTTTTTGGGTGCACACTGTTAACGCCCTGACCACATCAGTTTTAGTGAATTTGGATTTTTAAACAATTCGGCATTCTGGACCGCCCCCTGCAGTGGTGTCATCGTGGTTACTCCAAATTACTCACTGAGTAACCAGCTCTTCAGTTCAAAAAAAAAATTTTTTTTTTCAGGATGCAAAATATAATAAAATACCAATTTTGATTATTATGGGTGCACACTGTTAACGCCCTGACCACATCAGTTTTAGTGAATATGGATTTTTAAACAATTCGACATTCTGGACCGCCCCCTCAGGAAGCGAAATATTATAAAATGCCAATTTTGGTTATTTTGGGTGCACACTGTTAACGCCCTGACCACATCAGTTTTAGTGAATATGGATTTTTAAACAATTCGACATTCTGGACAGCCCCCTCAGGAAGCGAAATATTATAAAATGCCAATTTTGGTTTTTTTGGGTGCACACTGTTAACGCCCTGACCACATCAGTTTTAGTGAATTTGGATTTTTAAACAATTCGGCATTCTGGACCGCCCCCTGCAGTGGTGTCATCGTGGTTACTCCAAATTACTCACTGAGTAACCAGCTCTTCAGTTCAAAAAAAAAATTTTTTTTTTCAGGATGCAAAATATAATAAAATACCAATTTTGATTATTATGGGTGCACACTGTTAACGCCCTGACCACATCAGTTTTAGTGAATATGGATTTTTAAACAATTCGACATTCTGGACCGCCCCCTCAGGAAGCGAAATATTATAAAATGCCAATTTTGGTTATTTTGGGTGCACACTGTTAACGCCCTGACCACATCAGTTTTAGTGAATATGGATTTTTAAACAATTCGACATTCTGAACCGCCCCCTCAGGAAGCGAAATATTATAAAATACCAATTATGGTTATTTTGGGTGCACACTGTTAACGCCCTGACCACATCAGTTTTAGTGAATATGGATTTTTAAACAATTCGACATTCTGAACCGCCCCCTCAGGAAGCGAAATATTATAAAATACCAATTATGGTTATTTTGGGTGCACACTGTTAACGCCCTGACCACATCAGTTTTAGTGAATTTGGATTTTTAAACAATTCGGCATTCTGGACCGCCCCCTGCAGTGGTGTCATCGTGGTTACTCCAAATTACTCACTGAGTAACCAGCTCTTCAGTTCAAAAAAAAAAATTTTTTTTTCAGGATGCAAAATATAATAAAATACCAATTTTGATTATTATGGGTGCACACTGTTAACGCCCTGACCACATCAGTTTTAGTGAATATGGATTTTTAAACAATTCGACATTCTGGACCGCCCCCTCAGGAAGCGAAATATTATAAAATACCAATTTTGGTTATTTTGGGTGCACACTGTTAACGCCCTGACCACATCAGTTTTAGTGAATATGGATTTTTAAACAATTCGACATTCTGGACCGCCCCCTCAGGAAGCGAAATATTATAAAATGCCAATTTTGGTTATTTTGGGTGCACACTGTTAACGCCCTGACCACATCAGTTTTAGTGAATATGGATTTTTAAACAATTCGACATTCTGGACCGCCCCCTCAGGAAGCGAAATATTATAAAATGCCAATTTTGGTTATTTTGGGTGCACACTGTTAACGCCCTGACCACATCAGTTTTAGTGAATATGGATTTTTAAACAATTCGACATTCTGGACAGCCCCCTCAGGAAGTGAAATATTATAAAATGCCAATTTTGGTTATTTTGGGTGCACACTGTTAACGCCCTGACCACATCAGTTTTAGTGAATATGGATTTTTAAACAATTCGACATTCTGGACAGCCCCCTCAGGAAGCGAAATATTATAAAATGCCAATTTTGGTTTTTTTGGGTGCACACTGTTAACGCCCTGACCACATCAGTTTTAGTGAATATGGATTTTTAAACAATTCGACATTCTGGACAGCCCCCTCAGGAAGCGAAATATTATAAAATGCCAATTTTGGTTATTTTGGGTGCACACTGTTAACGCCCTGACCACATCAGTTTTAGTGAATATGGATTTTTAAACAATTCGACATTCTGGACAGCCCCCCTCAGGAAGCGAAATATTATAAAATGCCAATTTTGGTTTTTTTGGGTGCACACTGTTAACGCCCTGACCACATCAGTTTTAGTGAATATGGATTTTTAAACAATTCGACATTCTGGACAGCCCCCTCAGGAAGCGAAATATTATAAAATGCCAATTTTGGTTATTTTGGGTGCACACTGTTAACGCCCTGACCACATCAGTTTTAGTGAATTTGGATTTTTAAACAATTCGGCATTCTGGACCGCCCCCTGCAGTGGTGTCATCGTGGTTACTCCAAATTACTCACTGAGTAACCAGCTCTTCAGTTCAAAAAAAAAATTTTTTTTTTCAGGATGCAAAATATAATAAAATACCAATTTTGATTATTATGGGTGCACACTGTTAACGCCCTGACCACATCAGTTTTAGTGAATATGGATTTTTAAACAATTCGACATTCTGGACCGCCCCCTCAGGAAGCGAAATATTATAAAATGCCAATTTTGGTTATTTTGGGTGCACACTGTTAACGCCCTGACCACATCAGTTTTAGTGAATATGGATTTTTAAACAATTCGACATTCTGAACCGCCCCCTCAGGAAGCGAAATATTATAAAATACCAATTATGGTTATTTTGGGTGCACACTGTTAACGCCCTGACCACATCAGTTTTAGTGAATATGGATTTTTAAACAATTCGACATTCTGAACCGCCCCCTCAGGAAGCGAAATATTATAAAATACCAATTATGGTTATTTTGGGTGCACACTGTTAACGCCCTGACCACATCAGTTTTAGTGAATTTGGATTTTTAAACAATTCGGCATTCTGGACCGCCCCCTGCAGTGGTGTCATCGTGGTTACTCCAAATTACTCACTGAGTAACCAGCTCTTCAGTTCAAAAAAAAAATTTTTTTTTTCAGGATGCAAAATATAATAAAATACCAATTTTGATTATTATGGGTGCACACTGTTAACGCCCTGACCACATCAGTTTTAGTGAATATGGATTTTTAAACAATTCGACATTCTGGACCGCCCCCTCAGGAAGCGAAATATTATAAAATACCAATTTTGGTTATTTTGGGTGCACACTGTTAACGCCCTGACCACATCAGTTTTAGTGAATATGGATTTTTAAACAATTCGACATTCTGGACAGCCCCCTCAGGAAGCGAAATATTATAAAATGCCAATTTTGGTTATTTTGGGTGCACACTGTTAACGCCCTGACCACATAAGTTTTAGTGAATATGGATTTTTAAACAATTCGACATTCTGGACCGCCCCCTCAGGAAGCGAAATATTATAAAATGCCAATTTTGGTTATTTTGGGTGCACACTGTTAACGCCCTGACCACATCAGTTTTAGTGAATATGGATTTTTAAACAATTCGACATTCTGGACAGCCCCCTCAGGAAGCGAAATATTATAAAATGCCAATTTTGGTTATTTTGGGTGCACACTGTTAACGCCCTGACCACATCAGTTTTAGTGAATATGGATTTTTAAACAATTCGACATTCTGGACCGCCCCCTCAGGAAGCGAAATATTATAAAATGCCAATTTTGGTTATTTTGGGTGCACACTGTTAACGCCCTGACCACATCAGTTTTAGTGAATATGGATTTTTAAACAATTCGACATTCTGAACCGCCCCCTCAGGAAGCGAAATATTATAAAATACCAATTATGGTTATTTTGGGTGCACCCTGTTAACGCCCTGACCACATCAGTTTTAGTGAATATGGATTTTTAAACAATTCGACATTCTGGACCGCCCCCTCAGGAAGCGAAATATTATAAAATGCCAATTTTGGTTATTTTGGGTGCACACTGTTAACGCCCTGACCACATCAGTTTTAGTGAATATGGATTTTTAAACAATTCGACATTCTGGACCGCCCCCTCAGGAAGCGAAATATTATAAAATACCAATTTTGGTTATTTTGGGTGCACACTGTTAACGCCCTGACCACATCAGTTTTAGTGAATATGGATTTTTAAACAATTCGACATTCTGGACCGCCCCCTCAGGAAGCGAAATATTATAAAATGCCAATTTTGGTTATTTTGGGTGCACACTGTTAACGCCCTGACCACATCAGTTTTAGTGAATATGGATTTTTAAACAATTCGACATTCTGGACCGCCCCCTCAGGAAGCGAAATATTATAAAATGCCAATTTTGGTTATTTTGGGTGCACACTGTTAACGCCCTGACCACATCAGTTTTAGTGAATATGGATTTTTAAACAATTCGACATTCTGGACAGCCCCCTCAGGAAGCGAAATATTATAAAATGCCAATTTTGGTTATTTTGGGTGCACACTGTTAACGCCCTGACCACATCAATTTTAGTGAATATGGATTTTTAAACAATTCGGCATTCTGGACCGCCCCCTGCAGTGGTGTCATCGTGGTTACTCCAAATTACTCACTGAGTAACCAGCTCTTCAGTTCAAAAAAAAAATTTTTTTTTTTCAGGATGCAAAATATAATAAAATACCAATTTTGATTATTATGGGTGCACACTGTTAACGCCCTGACCACATCAGTTTTAGTGAATATGGATTTTTAAACAATTCGACATTCTGGACCGCCCCCTCAGGAAGCGAAATATTATAAAATGCCAATTTTGGTTATTTTGGGTGCACACTGTTAACGCCCTGACCACATCAGTTTTAGTGAATATGGATTTTTAAACAATTCGACATTCTGAACCGCCCCCTCAGGAAGCGAAATATTATAAAATACCAATTATGGTTATTTTGGGTGCACACTGTTAACGCCCTGACCACATCAGTTTTAGTGAATATGGATTTTTAAACAATTCGACATTCTGGACCGCCCCCTCAGGAAGCGAAATATTATAAAATGCCAATTTTGGTTATTTTGGGTGCACACTGTTAACGCCCTGACCACATCAGTTTTAGTGAATATGGATTTTTAAACAATTCGACATTCTGAACCGCCCCCTCAGGAAGCAAAATATTATAAAATGCCAATTTTGGTTATTTTGGGTGCACACTGTTAACGCCCTGACCACATCAGTTTTAGTGAATATGGATTTTTAAACAATTCGACATTCTGAACCGCCCCCTCAGGAAGCAAAATATTATAAAATGCCAATTTTGGTTTTTTTGGGTGCACACTGTTAACGCCCTGACCACATCAGTTTTAGTGAATTTGGATTTTTAAACAATTCGGCATTCTGGACCGCCCCCTGCAGTGGTGTCATCGTGGTTACTCCAAATTACTCACTGAGTAACCAGCTCTTCAGTTCAAAAAAAAAATTTTTTTTTTCAGGATGCAAAATATAATAAAATACCAATTTTGATTATTATGGGTGCACACTGTTAACGCCCTGACCACATCAGTTTTAGTGAATATGGATTTTTAAACAATTCGACATTCTGGACCGCCCCCTCAGGAAGCGAAATATTATAAAATGCCAATTTTGGTTATTTTGGGTGCACACTGTTAACGCCCTGACCACATCAGTTTTAGTGAATATGGATTTTTAAACAATTCGACATTCTGGACAGCCCCCTCAGGAAGCGAAATATTATAAAATGCCAATTTTGGTTTTTTTGGGTGCACACTGTTAACGCCCTGACCACATCAGTTTTAGTGAATTTGGATTTTTAAACAATTCGGCATTCTGGACCGCCCCCTGCAGTGGTGTCATCGTGGTTACTCCAAATTACTCACTGAGTAACCAGCTCTTCAGTTCAAAAAAAAAATTTTTTTTTTCAGGATGCAAAATATAATAAAATACCAATTTTGATTATTATGGGTGCACACTGTTAACGCCCTGACCACATCAGTTTTAGTGAATATGGATTTTTAAACAATTCGACATTCTGGACCGCCCCCTCAGGAAGCGAAATATTATAAAATGCCAATTTTGGTTATTTTGGGTGCACACTGTTAACGCCCTGACCACATCAGTTTTAGTGAATATGGATTTTTAAACAATTCGACATTCTGGACAGCCCCCTCAGGAAGCGAAATATTATAAAATGCCAATTTTGGTTTTTTTGGGTGCACACTGTTAACGCCCTGGCCACATCAGTTTTAGTGAATTTGGATTTTTAAACAATTCGGCATTCTGGACCGCCCCCTGCAGTGGTGTCATCGTGGTTACTCCAAATTACTCACTGAGTAACCAGCTCTTCAGTTCAAAAAAAAAATTTTTTTTTTCAGGATGCAAAATATAATAAAATACCAATTTTGATTATTATGGGTGCACACTGTTAACGCCCTGACCACATCAGTTTTAGTGAATATGGATTTTTAAACAATTCGACATTCTGGACAGCCCCCTCAGGAAGCGAAATATTATAAAATGCCAATTTTGGTTTTTTTGGGTGCACACTGTTAACGCCCTGACCACATCAGTTTTAGTGAATATGGATTTTTAAACAATTCGACATTCTGGACAGCCCCCTCAGGAAGCGAAATATTATAAAATGCCAATTTTGGTTATTTTGGGTGCACACTGTTAACGCCCTGACCACATCAGTTTTAGTGAATATGGATTTTTAAACAATTCGACATTCTGGACAGCCCCCTCAGGAAGCGAAATATTATAAAATGCCAATTTTGGTTTTTTTGGGTGCACACTGTTAACGCCCTGACCACATCAGTTTTAGTGAATATGGATTTTTAAACAATTCGACATTCTGGACAGCCCCCTCAGGAAGCGAAATATTATAAAATGCCAATTTTGGTTATTTTGGGTGCACACTGTTAACGCCCTGACCACATCAGTTTTAGTGAATTTGGATTTTTAAACAATTCGGCATTCTGGACCGCCCCCTGCAGTGGTGTCATCGTGGTTACTCCAAATTACTCACTGAGTAACCAGCTCTTCAGTTCAAAAAAAAAATTTTTTTTTTCAGGATGCAAAATATAATAAAATACCAATTTTGATTATTATGGGTGCACACTGTTAACGCCCTGACCACATCAGTTTTAGTGAATATGGATTTTTAAACAATTCGACATTCTGGACCGCCCCCTCAGGAAGCGAAATATTATAAAATACCAATTTTGGTTATTTTGGGTGCACACTGTTAACGCCCTGACCACATCAGTTTTAGTGAATATGGATTTTTAAACAATTCGACATTCTGGACAGCCCCCTCAGGAAGCGAAATATTATAAAATGCCAATTTTGGTTATTTTGGGTGCACACTGTTAACGCCCTGACCACATAAGTTTTAGTGAATATGGATTTTTAAACAATTCGACATTCTGGACCGCCCCCTCAGGAAGCGAAATATTATAAAATGCCAATTTTGGTTATTTTGGGTGCACACTGTTAACGCCCTGACCACATCAGTTTTAGTGAATATGGATTTTTAAACAATTCGACATTCTGAACCGCCCCCTCAGGAAGCGAAATATTATAAAATACCAATTATGGTTATTTTGGGTGCACCCTGTTAACGCCCTGACCACATCAGTTTTAGTGAATATGGATTTTTAAACAATTCGACATTCTGGACCGCCCCCTCAGGAAGCGAAATATTATAAAATACCAATTTTGGTTATTTTGGGTGCACACTGTTAACGCCCTGACCACATCAGTTTTAGTGAATATGGATTTTTAAACAATTCGACATTCTGGACCGCCCCCTCAGGAAGCGAAATATTATAAAATGCCAATTTTGGTTATTTTGGGTGCACACTGTTAACGCCCTGACCACATCAGTTTTAGTGAATATGGATTTTTAAACAATTCGACATTCTGGACAGCCCCCTCAGGAAGCGAAATATTATAAAATGCCAATTTTGGTTATTTTGGGTGCACACTGTTAACGCCCTGACCACATCAATTTTAGTGAATATGGATTTTTAAACAATTCGGCATTCTGGACCGCCCCCTGCAGTGGTGTCATCGTGGTTACTCCAAATTACTCACTGAGTAACCAGCTCTTCAGTTCAAAAAAAAAATTTTTTTTTTTCAGGATGCAAAATATAATAAAATACCAATTTTGATTATTATGGGTGCACACTGTTAACGCCCTGACCACATCAGTTTTAGTGAATATGGATTTTTAAACAATTCGACATTCTGGACCGCCCCCTCAGGAAGCGAAATATTATAAAATGCCAATTTTGGTTATTTTGGGTGCACACTGTTAACGCCCTGACCACATCAGTTTTAGTGAATATGGATTTTTAAACAATTCGACATTCTGGACCGCCCCCTCAGGAAGCGAAATATTATAAAATGCCAATTTTGGTTATTTTGGGTGCACACTGTTAACGCCCTGACCACATCAGTTTTAGTGAATATGGATTTTTAAACAATTCGACATTCTGAACCGCCCCCTCAGGAAGCGAAATATTATAAAATGCCAATTTTGGTTATTTTGGGTGCACACTGTTAACGCCCTGACCACATCAGTTTTAGTGAATATGGATTTTTAAACAATTCGACATTCTGAACCGCCCCCTCAGGAAGCGAAATATTATAAAATGCCAATTTTGGTTATTTTGGGTGCACACTGTTAACGCCCTGACCACATCAATTTTAGTGAATATGGATTTTTAAACAATTCGGCATTCTGGACCGCCCCCTGCAGTGGTGTCATCGTGGTTACTCCAAATTACTCACTGAGTAACCAGCTCTTCAGTTCAAAAAAAATTTTTTTTTTTCAGGATGCAAAATATAATAAAATACCAATTTTGATTATTATGGGTGCACACTGTTAACGCCCTGACCACATCAGTTTTAGTGAATATGGATTTTTAAACAATTCGACATTCTGGACCGCCCCCTCAGGAAGCGAAATATTATAAAATGCCAATTTTGGTTATTTTGGGTGCACACTGTTAACGCCCTGACCACATCAGTTTTAGTGAATATGGATTTTTAAACAATTCGACATTCTGAACCGCCCCCTCAGGAAGCGAAATATTATAAAATACCAATTATGGTTATTTTGGGTGCACACTGTTAACGCCCTGACCACATCAGTTTTAGTGAATATGGATTTTTAAACAATTCGACATTCTGGACCGCCCCCTCAGGAAGCGAAATATTATAAAATGCCAATTTTGGTTATTTTGGGTGCACACTGTTAACGCCCTGACCACATCAGTTTTAGTGAATATGGATTTTTAAACAATTCGACATTCTGAACCGCCCCCTCAGGAAGCAAAATATTATAAAATGCCAATTTTGGTTTTTTTGGGTGCACACTGTTAACGCCCTGACCACATCAGTTTTAGTGAATTTGGATTTTTAAACAATTCGGCATTCTGGACCGCCCCCTGCAGTGGTGTCATCGTGGTTACTCCAAATTACTCACTGAGTAACCAGCTCTTCAGTTCAAAAAAAAAATTTTTTTTTTCAGGATGCAAAATATAATAAAATACCAATTTTGATTATTATGGGTGCACACTGTTAACGCCCTGACCACATCAGTTTTAGTGAATATGGATTTTTAAACAATTCGACATTCTGGACCGCCCCCTCAGGAAGCGAAATATTATAAAATGCCAATTTTGGTTATTTTGGGTGCACACTGTTAACGCCCTGACCACATCAGTTTTAGTGAATATGGATTTTTAAACAATTCGACATTCTGGACAGCCCCCTCAGGAAGCGAAATATTATAAAATGCCAATTTTGGTTTTTTTGGGTGCACACTGTTAACGCCCTGACCACATCAGTTTTAGTGAATTTGGATTTTTAAACAATTCGGCATTCTGGACCGCCCCCTGCAGTGGTGTCATCGTGGTTACTCCAAATTACTCACTGAGTAACCAGCTCTTCAGTTCAAAAAAAAAATTTTTTTTTTCAGGATGCAAAATATAATAAAATACCAATTTTGATTATTATGGGTGCACACTGTTAACGCCCTGACCACATCAGTTTTAGTGAATATGGATTTTTAAACAATTCGACATTCTGGACCGCCCCCTCAGGAAGCGAAATATTATAAAATGCCAATTTTGGTTATTTTGGGTGCACACTGTTAACGCCCTGACCACATCAGTTTTAGTGAATATGGATTTTTAAACAATTCGACATTCTGAACCGCCCCCTCAGGAAGCGAAATATTATAAAATACCAATTATGGTTATTTTGGGTGCACACTGTTAACGCCCTGACCACATCAGTTTTAGTGAATATGGATTTTTAAACAATTCGACATTCTGAACCGCCCCCTCAGGAAGCGAAATATTATAAAATACCAATTATGGTTATTTTGGGTGCACACTGTTAACGCCCTGACCACATCAGTTTTAGTGAATTTGGATTTTTAAACAATTCGGCATTCTGGACCGCCCCCTGCAGTGGTGTCATCGTGGTTACTCCAAATTACTCACTGAGTAACCAGCTCTTCAGTTCAAAAAAAAAATTTTTTTTTTCAGGATGCAAAATATAATAAAATACCAATTTTGATTATTATGGGTGCACACTGTTAACGCCCTGACCACATCAGTTTTAGTGAATATGGATTTTTAAACAATTCGACATTCTGGACCGCCCCCTCAGGAAGCGAAATATTATAAAATACCAATTTTGGTTATTTTGGGTGCACACTGTTAACGCCCTGACCACATCAGTTTTAGTGAATATGGATTTTTAAACAATTCGACATTCTGGACCGCCCCCTCAGGAAGCGAAATATTATAAAATGCCAATTTTGGTTATTTTGGGTGCACACTGTTAACGCCCTGACCACATCAGTTTTAGTGAATATGGATTTTTAAACAATTCGACATTCTGGACCGCCCCCTCAGGAAGCGAAATATTATAAAATGCCAATTTTGGTTATTTTGGGTGCACACTGTTAACGCCCTGACCACATCAGTTTTAGTGAATATGGATTTTTAAACAATTCGACATTCTGGACAGCCCCCTCAGGAAGTGAAATATTATAAAATGCCAATTTTGGTTATTTTGGGTGCACACTGTTAACGCCCTGACCACATCAGTTTTAGTGAATATGGATTTTTAAACAATTCGACATTCTGGACAGCCCCCTCAGGAAGCGAAATATTATAAAATGCCAATTTTGGTTTTTTTGGGTGCACACTGTTAACGCCCTGACCACATCAGTTTTAGTGAATATGGATTTTTAAACAATTCGACATTCTGGACAGCCCCCTCAGGAAGCGAAATATTATAAAATGCCAATTTTGGTTATTTTGGGTGCACACTGTTAACGCCCTGACCACATCAGTTTTAGTGAATATGGATTTTTAAACAATTCGACATTCTGGACAGCCCCCCTCAGGAAGCGAAATATTATAAAATGCCAATTTTGGTTTTTTTGGGTGCACACTGTTAACGCCCTGACCACATCAGTTTTAGTGAATATGGATTTTTAAACAATTCGACATTCTGGACAGCCCCCTCAGGAAGCGAAATATTATAAAATGCCAATTTTGGTTATTTTGGGTGCACACTGTTAACGCCCTGACCACATCAGTTTTAGTGAATTTGGATTTTTAAACAATTCGGCATTCTGGACCGCCCCCTGCAGTGGTGTCATCGTGGTTACTCCAAATTACTCACTGAGTAACCAGCTCTTCAGTTCAAAAAAAAAAAATTTTTTTTTCAGGATGCAAAATATAATAAAATACCAATTTTGATTATTATGGGTGCACACTGTTAACGCCCTGACCACATCAGTTTTAGTGAATATGGATTTTTAAACAATTCGACATTCTGGACCGCCCCCTCAGGAAGCGAAATATTATAAAATACCAATTTTGGTTATTTTGGGTGCACACTGTTAACGCCCTGACCACATCAGTTTTAGTGAATATGGATTTTTAAACAATTCGACATTCTGGACAGCCCCCTCAGGAAGCGAAATATTATAAAATGCCAATTTTGGTTATTTTGGGTGCACACTGTTAACGCCCTGACCACATAAGTTTTAGTGAATATGGATTTTTAAACAATTCGACATTCTGGACCGCCCCCTCAGGAAGCGAAATATTATAAAATGCCAATTTTGGTTATTTTGGGTGCACACTGTTAACGCCCTGACCACATCAGTTTTAGTGAATATGGATTTTTAAACAATTCGACATTCTGGACAGCCCCCTCAGGAAGCGAAATATTATAAAATGCCAATTTTGGTTATTTTGGGTGCACACTGTTAACGCCCTGACCACATCAGTTTTAGTGAATATGGATTTTTAAACAATTCGACATTCTGGACCGCCCCCTCAGGAAGCGAAATATTATAAAATGCCAATTTTGGTTATTTTGGGTGCACACTGTTAACGCCCTGACCACATCAGTTTTAGTGAATATGGATTTTTAAACAATTCGACATTCTGAACCGCCCCCTCAGGAAGCGAAATATTATAAAATACCAATTATGGTTATTTTGGGTGCACCCTGTTAACGCCCTGACCACATCAGTTTTAGTGAATATGGATTTTTAAACAATTCGACATTCTGGACCGCCCCCTCAGGAAGCGAAATATTATAAAATGCCAATTTTGGTTATTTTGGGTGCACACTGTTAACGCCCTGACCACATCAGTTTTAGTGAATATGGATTTTTAAACAATTCGACATTCTGGACCGCCCCCTCAGGAAGCGAAATATTATAAAATACCAATTTTGGTTATTTTGGGTGCACACTGTTAACGCCCTGACCACATCAGTTTTAGTGAATATGGATTTTTAAACAATTCGACATTCTGGACCGCCCCCTCAGGAAGCGAAATATTATAAAATGCCAATTTTGGTTATTTTGGGTGCACACTGTTAACGCCCTGACCACATCAGTTTTAGTGAATATGGATTTTTAAACAATTCGACATTCTGGACCGCCCCCTCAGGAAGCGAAATATTATAAAATGCCAATTTTGGTTATTTTGGGTGCACACTGTTAACGCCCTGACCACATCAGTTTTAGTGAATATGGATTTTTAAACAATTCGACATTCTGGACAGCCCCCTCAGGAAGCGAAATATTATAAAATGCCAATTTTGGTTATTTTGGGTGCACACTGTTAACGCCCTGACCACATCAATTTTAGTGAATATGGATTTTTAAACAATTCGGCATTCTGGACCGCCCCCTGCAGTGGTGTCATCGTGGTTACTCCAAATTACTCACTGAGTAACCAGCTCTTCAGTTCAAAAAAAAAATTTTTTTTTTCAGGATGCAAAATATAATAAAATACCAATTTTGATTATTATGGGTGCACACTGTTAACGCCCTGACCACATCAGTTTTAGTGAATATGGATTTTTAAACAATTCGACATTCTGGACCGCCCCCTCAGGAAGCGAAATATTATAAAATGCCAATTTTGGTTATTTTGGGTGCACACTGTTAACGCCCTGACCACATCAGTTTTAGTGAATATGGATTTTTAAACAATTCGACATTCTGAACCGCCCCCTCAGGAAGCGAAATATTATAAAATACCAATTATGGTTATTTTGGGTGCACACTGTTAACGCCCTGACCACATCAGTTTTAGTGAATATGGATTTTTAAACAATTCGACATTCTGGACCGCCCCCTCAGGAAGCGAAATATTATAAAATGCCAATTTTGGTTATTTTGGGTGCACACTGTTAACGCCCTGACCACATCAGTTTTAGTGAATATGGATTTTTAAACAATTCGACATTCTGAACCACCCCCTCAGGAAGCAAAATATTATAAAATGCCAATTTTGGTTATTTTGGGTGCACACTGTTAACGCCCTGACCACATCAGTTTTAGTGAATATGGATTTTTAAACAATTCGACATTCTGAACCGCCCCCTCAGGAAGCAAAATATTATAAAATGCCAATTTTGGTTTTTTTGGGTGCACACTGTTAACGCCCTGACCACATCAGTTTTAGTGAATTTGGATTTTTAAACAATTCGGCATTCTGGACCGCCCCCTGCAGTGGTGTCATCGTGGTTACTCCAAATTACTCACTGAGTAACCAGCTCTTCAGTTCAAAAAAAAAATTTTTTTTTTCAGGATGCAAAATATAATAAAATACCAATTTTGATTATTATGGGTGCACACTGTTAACGCCCTGACCACATCAGTTTTAGTGAATATGGATTTTTAAACAATTCGACATTCTGGACCGCCCCCTCAGGAAGCGAAATATTATAAAATGCCAATTTTGGTTATTTTGGGTGCACACTGTTAACGCCCTGACCACATCAGTTTTAGTGAATATGGATTTTTAAACAATTCGACATTCTGGACAGCCCCCTCAGGAAGCGAAATATTATAAAATGCCAATTTTGGTTTTTTTGGGTGCACACTGTTAACGCCCTGACCACATCAGTTTTAGTGAATTTGGATTTTTAAACAATTCGGCATTCTGGACCGCCCCCTGCAGTGGTGTCATCGTGGTTACTCCAAATTACTCACTGAGTAACCAGCTCTTCAGTTCAAAAAAAAAATTTTTTTTTTCAGGATGCAAAATATAATAAAATACCAATTTTGATTATTATGGGTGCACACTGTTAACGCCCTGACCACATCAGTTTTAGTGAATATGGATTTTTAAACAATTCGACATTCTGGACCGCCCCCTCAGGAAGCGAAATATTATAAAATGCCAATTTTGGTTATTTTGGGTGCACACTGTTAACGCCCTGACCACATCAGTTTTAGTGAATATGGATTTTTAAACAATTCGACATTCTGAACCGCCCCCTCAGGAAGCGAAATATTATAAAATACCAATTATGGTTATTTTGGGTGCACACTGTTAACGCCCTGACCACATCAGTTTTAGTGAATATGGATTTTTAAACAATTCGACATTCTGAACCGCCCCCTCAGGAAGCGAAATATTATAAAATACCAATTATGGTTATTTTGGGTGCACACTGTTAACGCCCTGACCACATCAGTTTTAGTGAATTTGGATTTTTAAACAATTCGGCATTCTGGACCGCCCCCTGCAGTGGTGTCATCGTGGTTACTCCAAATTACTCACTGAGTAACCAGCTCTTCAGTTCAAAAAAAAAATTTTTTTTTTCAGGATGCAAAATATAATAAAATACCAATTTTGATTATTATGGGTGCACACTGTTAACGCCCTGACCACATCAGTTTTAGTGAATATGGATTTTTAAACAATTCGACATTCTGGACCGCCCCCTCAGGAAGCGAAATATTATAAAATACCAATTTTGGTTATTTTGGGTGCACACTGTTAACGCCCTGACCACATCAGTTTTAGTGAATATGGATTTTTAAACAATTCGACATTCTGGACCGCCCCCTCAGGAAGCGAAATATTATAAAATGCCAATTTTGGTTATTTTGGGTGCACACTGTTAACGCCCTGACCACATCAGTTTTAGTGAATATGGATTTTTAAACAATTCGACATTCTGGACCGCCCCCTCAGGAAGCGAAATATTATAAAATGCCAATTTTGGTTATTTTGGGTGCACACTGTTAACGCCCTGACCACATCAGTTTTAGTGAATATGGATTTTTAAACAATTCGACATTCTGGACAGCCCCCTCAGGAAGTGAAATATTATAAAATGCCAATTTTGGTTATTTTGGGTGCACACTGTTAACGCCCTGACCACATCAGTTTTAGTGAATATGGATTTTTAAACAATTCGACATTCTGGACAGCCCCCTCAGGAAGCGAAATATTATAAAATGCCAATTTTGGTTTTTTTGGGTGCACACTGTTAACGCCCTGACCACATCAGTTTTAGTGAATATGGATTTTTAAACAATTCGACATTCTGGACAGCCCCCTCAGGAAGCGAAATATTATAAAATGCCAATTTTGGTTATTTTGGGTGCACACTGTTAACGCCCTGACCACATCAGTTTTAGTGAATATGGATTTTTAAACAATTCGACATTCTGGACAGCCCCCTCAGGAAGCGAAATATTATAAAATGCCAATTTTGGTTTTTTTGGGTGCACACTGTTAACGCCCTGACCACATCAGTTTTAGTGAATATGGATTTTTAAACAATTCGACATTCTGGACAGCCCCCTCAGGAAGCGAAATATTATAAAATGCCAATTTTGGTTATTTTGGGTGCACACTGTTAACGCCCTGACCACATCAGTTTTAGTGAATTTGGATTTTTAAACAATTCGGCATTCTGGACCGCCCCCTTTTTAGGCCGAAGGTTTTTAATTGTACCAAATGCAAGCAGTTTGGTCACAGTGATAGCTTTTGCGACAACAAGCCCCGTTGTGGCAAATGCAACCAAGCTCATTTGGAGGACTCTTGCACACAGGAAGCGGAAAAATGTAGCTACTGTGGCGGAGATCCACACGACTTGCAAGTTTGCCCGGCTTACAAAAGACGCATT